>NC_136394.1:11391516-11632406 GCF_965140285.1 Lepidochelys kempii
TCAGAAATCAAACTTCAGAATACATATGTGCATGGCTTCCTACATGTGTGTTTATAATACAGAACTGAGATTCCTTGTGTCCCTAATGCCTAAGCTATCTAATTTTTGGTTCTCTACCCCAAGAGGCTGAATTGTACTGTCTAGCTTATATTGCAAACTTTGGGGTAGGGATAGTGTCTTTGCCAAATTTATAAAGCAGCCATCTAACAGAATTAAGTATGTACATACCATCGCTTGACAATTTTCAAGTTTTCGTATATTTATCTATTTATGCAAGAATTTTTATTAGATGTCTAGCATTCACATTTTCAGGGTATGAGGGATACCAAAATGCCTCTAAAGTTAAAACCTGACATGGAACACTTAGCTATCACTGGGGTTGCTTCAGTTTCACTCTGCTGGAGAAATTCTGTCAGTACAGGCAATATAAGTTTTTATACCGCTTGCATTACTATAATATTCAGGTGCCTTACACAATGATCCTTCCCCCTGTAAGATTATACCAAAAGGGAATGTCTAGGACATGGGGGATGTATGTCATAAGATTCCTAAAACCTGTACAAAAATTTAGAACTGAGTATTTCAGAGGTCTGACAGCTAAGAAATTGCTAATAAGCTATTGTAAACAAAAGGGAATGGTTGGAAGATGCCTAGCTAACTCTGGCTCTGATAAGCATTTAGGTATGTTTACTCATTTTTCTTCTATAATAAATGAATGGTGTGTTATTGGAGATAGTCAATTTATGCATATCTCCTCCACCTGAACTACATGGTACAACATATCAACTCTAATATTTTAACATGCCACTGTTTTATCACCCTTGCAAACCCAGATAACTGGTTGGTGTAAGTGTAAGCAATTCTATTCAACTTTCCCTGTTACAAGAGTCACTATTAAATCATAACCCGACAGAGATTACTAAAACCTAGACTACCAGCTACTTTGTACTTCAATACACAGGTACCATCAAGAGCTTCAGCAACTTCACCATACTGAACTATATAAATTAAATATACTAGAGTAAAACTATAAAGGCATCAGAGGATAACAAGAAGTGAGAATGGGAATGTATCCATTTCTTAAATTGGTTTATTCCTAGATCACTAGATTGAAGGTGAGCAACAGCAAAAGGACAAAAAGTACCCTTTCACTTCTTTATAAAGAACATAGAATGCCTGGCGTTTTTTGTTCTCTACTTTGCATGCTCTCAGTCACCCCGCCTTTTTTATTTATTTATTTCAAATACACAGAGGATAGCCAAAACCTAGCATTTCCTGGTTTTCCTTGAAGATACCTGTGACTAAAACATAGCCTTAAACAGAACATACACTCAGCAAGGTATTTAATACTTTAAGTTACAAGACAAGGCTCTACTCGTCATCATTCCTTCCCTCCTGCACACAAGGTTCTCCACTCTCTGATGTGCTATATGATAGATATGACAAGCTGTACAACAGCATATCACTACAATTATCCAGCGTTTCTGCTTGTTCACAGAACACGGTTTGACATGTTTAAAAATGTACAAAGTGGGTGATTTTTTATTTTATGGGGCTCAATGATTTGTCTCATCCATAATACACTCAGATTTGAACCAAGTATGGTTTTTAAATCACGTTTATTTCACTACACTGAAGTGAAAAACAATTCTATATGAATACTGGAATCACCCTTACATAAGCCTATCAAAGCATTGCAGTAGAGATTAGCACAGTGACCTGTTGATTCTAGCCAGTAAGCAGTAACCGTGAAGGTGTTTCCATCCTGCATACAGCAGTGTTGCAGGTACAGCATCATTATGTATTCAAATCAGACAGTGGAGTGTTCCCACCTTCTCTGCCTAAGGATCTTTTCAGCAAGGTGTTCCAAAAATAACTCAGACTCAGTACCCTATTGCCAGTACAATCCACGACCACAGGAGCTCTCAGCAGGGGAACCCCAAACAGGTCCAAGGGAGTCTCAAACATCCTTCCTTTCTTGATCACTCGACGGGAAGGAGTTCAAAAGCTTTTGTTCTGTCACATGAAGTCACGATATGAAAAATGCCAGGAACCACACTGCAGGATTCAAACAAGGAACTCTCTATGGCTACTTATCACAGCTGTAGTGCCACACTACAGAGACCCACTGCAGGGACACATGGCGCTTTTCTGTCACCCTCGTTAATCCAACCCTCAAAGGTGGCAGCCAGATCAACGGATGACTTTCTTCCACTGACCTAGCGGTGTCAACACCGGGGCTCAGGTCCATAACTGCATCTCTGCAGGGTGTGAATTTTTCACACCTCATAGCCACCTAGCTAAGTCAACCTAAATTAAGTGTAGACCAGGCCTAAGTCTGGTGAGAAGTTCCCCACCATATTACAGTCCACAGGTTTACTACTATGACACTTCAAGGGCTAAATAAAGTCTGATCCCATTAGAATTTCCCTTCTTCATATAGCCTGGAGACATGGAATGTTAAAGAGTATTGTTCAAGCCTGTGTATACAAACGTTTCCTGAAACCTGACATCTTAAATGTCGGTCAGTTCGCTAATGAATTAAAACCCCTTGACCCCTAGACACCAGTTTTTAATCACTTAATCTAGACCCAAAATAAGGATCTGCAATACGTGGGGAAATTACGCTGCGAGTCATTTTATAATCTACATAGCTTTTTGGACACCATTCAAAATTTCAGAAATCTGCAAACCCATTTATATTTGGAACAGACATCTAAATGAGAGTCTAATTTACCCAATCCAGGAGACAGGTTACTATGCATCCATATGTAAACTTTAACCAGATCACAACTGGAGCCATATCACTGGAGTGCCAAACAAAGTTGTGTTAAACATTTGTTTTCAAAAAAGGATGCAACCAGGAAAAGTAACAGGAAATTTCAGAGAAATTGTCAACTTTATGCATTCAAGTTCATCCCAGAGTTTTGTCTACCAGGAATGTCAGTCACATTAACTAAATGATTAGCAGTCAGAACAGTAGTGGAGGATTATACATGCAAAAAACATGGTCTCAAAACAGAAGCTACCCCTTGACTTAAAATATCCACTGAAAAAGCACTTTGTAGTACTTGTTACAATGCTGACCAGAATGGAAAGATTTCAGAGTAACAGCCGTGTTAATCTGTATTCGCAAAAAGAAAAGGAGTACTTGTGACACCTTAGAGACTAACCAATTTATTTGAGCATGAGCTTTTGTAAGCTACAGCTCACTTCATCGGATGCATACCGTGGAAACTGCAGCAGACTTTATATACACACAGAGATCATAAAACAATACCTCCTCCCACCCCACTGTCCCGCTGGTAATAGCTTATCTAAAGTGATCATCAAGTTGGGCCATTTCCAGCACAAATCCAGGTTTTCTCACCCTCCCCCCCACCCCACCCCCACACACAAACTCACTCTCCTGCTGGTAATAGCCCATCCAAAGTGACAACTCTCTACACAATGTGCATGATAAGAGAGAGTTTGTGTGTGTGTGTGTGTGTGTCCCCGGGGGGGGGGGGGGTGGGGGGGGGTGAGAAAGCCTGGATTTGTGCTGGACATGGCCCACCTTGATTACCATGCACATTGTAGGGAGAGTGGTCACTTTGGATGAGCTATTACCAGCAGGAGAGTGAGTTTGTGTGTGTATGGGGGTGGGGGGGTGAGAAAACCTGGATTTGTGCTGGAAATGGCCCACCTTGATTATCATGCACATTGTGTAGAGAGTTGTCACTTTGGATGGGCTATTACCAGCAGGAGAGTGAGTTTGTGTGTGTGTGGGGGGGGGGGTGGAGGGTGAGGAGGGTGAGAAAACCTGGATTTGTGCTGGAAATGGCCCAACTTGATGATCACTTTAGATAAGCTATTACCAGCAGGACAGTGGGGTGGGAGGAGGTATTGTTTTATGATCTCTGTGTGTATATAAAGTCTGCTGCAGTTTCCACGGTATGCATCCGATGAAGTGAGCTGTAGCTCACGAAAGCTCATGCTCAAATAAATTGGTTAGTCTCTAAGAATGGAAAGACTAGCTCCTTCCTGCTCTCATTCAGAAAACTAGCTGCTGAACAAAGCTAGGTAACTAGCTGTTGACTTCTGAAGGTTCCGGTTTAGTACTGTAGTTCATTATTCAGCTGTACACCAAATGAAAAACATTGCCCCAGTCCATTTCCAGTGCCAGACTTATGCGCAAAGAACACTGCTGAGAAAAGCGCCACAAGCTTTCCCGTGAGGTTCAATGCTTAATAAGATTCTTTTGCTACCTTAGCTGCAATTAAACATACATTCTGCAAGGTGGGTTTTAAAGGATACTTAACTAGGCTAGCAGGGGCCCTGAAAATAAACTCAAGCTCACTGATTTTGTCAGGAAATATAATGGATAAAGCATTTCAAAAGCTGATGTTATTAGGCCATTACCAAATCCACAATTAAATTTAATACTCTTCTCTCCCGACTGCAGACAAAAAAACATCCAAAAGTTTTCTCTAGGACTGAAGACCATATTCTGAACTTCCAGTTTTGCAGGGCCATTGCTGATTTTAATAACTGGCCTGCCATCAGACATCTCTATTCTAGCTGCTTTAAGGACAAGTGCTTACAACACAGAGCCTGCTAAAGGCATGCCAAGACAGACAGAGCAAGCACTGTTCTACAACATTGTGTGTCAGCCTTCTAGCTATACAAAGAGAGCATTCTTGTCTACACAACAATCCAAGCAGCCAGCTCTTTAGCCTGGCACAGATAGCTCCATAGACATTTACCTACAGAACAATTCCAGGAATACCAAGTTATTCAGCCACACAACCACTTCCACACTCCTCAAACACTAAGTGTGGAAAGCATGTACTATGGTACAAGCTACAGCAGGCAGTCCAAGCAATTCTTTCCCCCATTCTGAACCAACATGAATAACCTCTATATCCCCAGTAGTACATACACACACACATTGTGCTCTGCTAGATAATGTTGACCAGCTAGTAAAGCGTCACAACAGCAAACCTAATGTAGTTAGACTGCAGGTATCATTTACAAGCTCTTTTCCTCCCACTCAGCAGTCCAGGGTCCAAAACATGCCTCTCTTTTCCTTCTTCCTCTGTGGTAATGTATCTTCATTCATTTGGCTTCCCCTAACCAGACTACTTGGGAGCTTCCAACAAAAGTCTTCCTTCAACACTGTCATTCCTACTCCTTCTATCAACATGTACAATTTCTTTAATTCCTCAGACTACCCACTTGTATGCTACTTTCTAAGGCCTCGTCTACACTATAAAGTCGACAAAAACAGTGGATGCAGACACATTGCGATGCAACTTTCAGAAGCAAAAATGCACTGTTTTGATGACAAAATAAAACCACCCTGATATGAGAGAGAGAGAAGGCTTTTTGTGCAAAATGTTCATAGACAAAGTGCCAGTGTAGACACCATGCTTGATTTTATTGCTTTAATTGGCTTCCAGGCGGTGTCCCACAATGTCCATCCTGACCGCTCTGGTCAGCCGTTTGAACTCCAACACCCTGCAGCCAGGTAAACAACCATCTACCCCTCCCCTTTGGAAGCCCTAGGAATTTTTGAAATTCCATTTCTTGTTTGCTTGGTGTGGAGAGGTCTCATCCCACCTTCCCAGGTGACCATGGCAGGTTATTGCAGCATATGCTCTCCTGCTTGGACCACTATGGAGCTGCTGCATCTGCTCGGTATATGGGGAGAGGAGGCTGTGGAGTCCCAGCTAGGTTTGAGCCGTAAAAATGTTGATACCTACGGGTAGATTTCTCAAGGCTTGTGCGAAAGGGCCTATGATTGGGACATGCTGCAGTGCAGAGCGAAGATAAAGGAGCTGAGGCAGGCCTACCATAAGGCGAGGGAGGCAAGCCAGCGCTCCGGTGCTGCACCTAAGACCTGTTGGTTCTATAAGGAGCTGGACGCTATCCCAGGTGGCAACCCCACTTCCATCACCAACAGCCCCCGGGATACTTCGGCGGGCCTGGAGGCGGTGGAAAGAGCACCTATCCCAGAGGACAAAGTCACTGATGAAGAGATGGAGTTAGATAACGATGTGGAGCTCCAGGTGGGGTCGCAACTGTACTGGCGGTGTCTAGCCAGTCTCAGCAGTTGCTCTCCAGTGAGCAAGAAGCAGGAGAGTAGACGCCTGGTAAGTGGCTGTGGTTTGTGTCGTGTGGAGATGGGTTCGGGGTATAGACATATAGAAGGCTGGTTCTATTTCTATAAGCTGGACATTTCCCTGTATAGCTAATCAGTACAGTGGAACAGGGTGTTGATGCACGCTGAGATCTCACAGTAATTCTCCAGAGAGATCTCTAGGAAAGTTTCCTAGAGGTACTCTGTAATCCTCTGCCGAAGGTTCCTTGGCTGAGCAGCTTTGTTCCTTCCCCCACTGGAAACTTTCCTGTGACATTTGGCAATCACTTGTGCAGGGACCAAAGCAATACACAGGCGAGCAGCATAGGGACCAGGACGGAAGCCACAAGCGTTTAGTACATGTGCCCTTGCTTCCTGGCTTACCCTCAGCAGTGAGATATCTGCTACAATGACCCGTACCTGTGTAAAAGTGTGGAAGAATTTTAGAATTTTTTTCCATAGTTGGCTGCACCGCAACCCTTGCAGAGTGCTCTTTTCTTTATGTAGAGCACCCCCCAGCCAACACTCACCGTGCTTTCGGTGTTCACAGAGATATGTGCTTGCCAAGGGTCAGTTAGAAAGTGAGTGTTATAGTACAAAAGGTGTGTTTTACTGAAATGTTTCAATGCTGTGCATGAACTTAATCATGCTTCTGTGCATTGTTGCTTCTGCTTCAGCAGATGTGGCCTTCAGGAACACCCCACACACACCAGCCAACTGTCGGCGCCAGATAAGAAAGAGCCCAAGACGGAAAAAAGACAACGTGTTCCTGGAGGTACTGCACTTCTTCAATGCAGGAAAAAAAAGGGAACACGAGGAACGGAGGGAAGCCAAAAGCCAGGTGCCCGCCCTCCCCTGCAGCACATTCAGAACTCTTTTCCATTCCCCCCCACACCTGGCCAAAAAAAAAAAAAAAACCATGCCACCTGCACAGTCCTTTCCCCTTTCCAGGGCTTCTCGGTTTCCCCCTCACTCCACCCCCTTGGACAACCTTCAAAATGATAGCAATAAAAGCAAAGTTTTTGAACGGTAACTCATCTTTATTTGTTTCCTACAAATTGAGATAGCAGGTACTCCAATACGTACACAGACAATTTCATCGTTTACTTAATGGAATGTAAGGCCTCAAATGTCACCGCTGCTTTCTAGGAAAACTACATGTAATATAGCATTGCAGTGCCAAACACAGAGATCTACATTACTGGTTCTCATTTTCAAAGTGTTGCCTCAAAGCCTTCCTGATTCGAATTGCCCCCCCCCCAACTCCCCCGATAGCCCTGGTATCTGGCTGCTCAAAATCAGCAGCCAAGCAGCCTGCCTCAGCTCTCCACCCCGAGCAAATCTTTCACTCTTAGCTTCACAAAGAGTATGCAATGTACAACATGCAGCTATGACCATGGGAATATTATCCTTATTGAGTTTTAACCTACCATAAAGGCATCACCAGTGCACTGTTCATTGGCCAAAGGCACATTCCATTGACATCTGGCACCTATTCTGCCTGTTGTTGAACAGCTCCTGACTGCTGTCCAGGTTTCCTGTGTAAGGTTTCATGAGCCATCGTTGTAAGGGGTACGCCAAGTCGCAGGATCGCTATGGGCATTTCAACAACATCCCCCAGTGTAATCTTCTGGTCTGGAAAGAAAGTCCCCGCTTGTAACTTTCTATATAGGCCTGTGTTACTGCTGATGCATGCTCATGCATCTTCCTGGACCACTCCACACTCATGTCAGTGACACACCCACGGTGATCCACAAGCGCCTGCAACACCATGGATAAATACCCCTTCCTATTGATGCACTCCGTTGCAAGATGGTCTGGAGCCAAAATTGGAATGTGTGCACCATCTATAGCCCCTCCACAGTTAGGGAAACCCATTTCTGCAAAGCTGTCCATTATTTCATGCACATTTCCCAGAATCACAGTCCTTTGTAGCAGGATGTAATTAACTGCCCTGCACACTTGCATTAATGCAGCCCCAACAGTCAACTTCCCAACTCTAAATTGATTCATGACCGACCAGTAGCACTCTGGAGTCGCCAGCTTCCACACAGCAATTGTCAAACACCTCTCTACCGATAAGGATACCAGAATGAGAGCTGCCCTGTGCTGGGGAGAGCTCCGCACACAGTTCCAGGAAGGTGGCTTTCCGCATCCAAAAGTTCTGTAGCCACTGCTCGTCATCCCACACCTGCATGATGATACAATCCCACCATTCAGTGCTTGTTTCCCAAGCCCAAAAGCTATGGTCCACGCTCTGAAGCTGTTCTGTGAATGCCAAAAGCAGTCGAAAGTTGCTCATAGCACATCAGGCAACTGAGAGTCTTCTTCAGTTAGGAATGCCAGGATTAACTGCACTGCCATTCGTCATGTCTTCATGACAGTTATCAGAGCACAGGAGAGCAGTCTGGGATCCATCCCTTCTCACAAAGATGTCGGGGTGCACAGCAAACAAGGGCCATTGGAAAATGCTGCGAAAGAAAGCCAGAAGACCCTCAAATGCTGCGACAGAAAGCAACACATCATTGGATATTGAGCCCCGTCCCAAGATGCGCCACGATCTGCTCCGCCTTCCCACAAGACCTAGTGACAGAAGATGTTGAGCTGGACTGTGGGACAGGTACCCACAGTGCACTGCTCACAGTGTCGATGTTAGTGCCCCAAAAGTGGACACACACTGCTGGCAGAGGGAGCGAGTGTGAACATGCAATACCAATTTTTATTATAGTGCTTTCTGAGTGTTGACATAACTTTTGTTGACAAAACTCTGTAGTACAGACAAGTCCTAATTTCCCTCCTGAGGTTCATCCTCCATTGCGACAGCCATAAGGACATATCCCTTTATACTTTTCCCAACCATATAATCTTTGATTCCTACATTGCAGCCACTCGATCCAGCTAATGATTTTAAAAGGAATTCTATAAAATCTTGTCAACACTGCTTCCAGACTGATTGGAAAAGTCACTTAGGAAGTGCCTTGCATTGCCTTTCCTTTCAATTGGCCATCTGCGTTGAGTGCTATGGCTCTGCAGGACACTCAATCCACAATGGACCAAAGAACAAGGCACGAGGACCATGAATCAAATCTAGATTTCTTGAACAACAGCACAGAGCACTAGCTACGAAGCAGCCTCTATATCTCAGAGATTAGGATGGTGTAATTAAATCCAATGAAAACCTCAACCCAAAAAGCAATGACACCAGCAGTAAATGCCACCACTCTGGTCTTACACCTCCATGGAAAACACAGGATTTTGAGAGAAAGAGAAAGAAAAGAATGCATATTGAATGGCAATGCCTTTATACATGAACTGCCCTCACACAGGACCCCTTATACCCAGCAACAGAAAGGTTTGGCCACATCCCCATTGTGTAGTTCTCCCCTTTCGTGCATTTATAGTATGCGTAACTGAATACAATCAATAGGGCAGCAATGGAAAGAAAATGACCATCTTAAATAGGATCCTTTCAGAAGCAGAGGCCAGCTGCAGTTCACCAAAACATAGGTAAAGACAGAAATTGGTACAGTAATTTATTTTAATAGACATTTCTATATCACTCACCATAGTATTTGGGCACCTTTAAGATGAAGGAGGGAAAAAAAAATCAAACAATTAAAATATAAAGCGGACATAACAGTTAGGCTAGCCTATGTTCATTAAAATGAAATACACAGGCCATTCATTTTGTTTAGAGGAATAGTTACACAAGTTTTAGACTTGTGTTAAAGCCTACATCTGTATCAACTTCTGACAGTGCAATGTTTAGTTTCCTATAAGGTTTCCATTGCTTTTCCTTGAGTCTCACTCACTGGATTGGCTTAAAAAACATCAGCCTTCTATATAGCACATATACATGGCTCAGCATAAGTACTTCAAATTAGGCAATTCAGCATCTAAAAAGTACTTGTTCAGTATTGTAATCAAAAATACTAATAAAGAATGTAAAATCCTTTTAGGATGCAACAGACAAAACATTTTAAGATATGACATGCATAGAGGTGAAAATCTGAATAGGAGTTTCTCTGCTACTTGTTTAAATAGTTTTACAAAAGACTCAATTTATTCCAATCCACAGTCTTTATTTCAGACAATGGAATATCCAGTGAGTTCTCAAAATGAACAGGACTTGACATTTAATTGTTTGACAGCTGACTTTCTCACTGACAATCAACTTGCGCACAGATAGGCATATGTAAGAAAGGGCATGTCTGAACAATTGTAATGTCCCACTTAATATAACCACTCACATGGTGAACAGATAACTGTTTCCTGGGGCACAGATTAAAGAGACCATTCAAAAGAAGCCTTTAACTTTGGGGCCTAGTATCTGTTACTAATGTGTGGACATTATCTAGGCTCAAGATTTACAAGAGCTCAAATTCCTGAAATCATTTCACTTTTCACTGGGTCTCCATTTCTAGAGCCCTCCAGTATTAGGTAGGTTCCATTATGAATCCTCAACTATGAAATTATAGGTAGTTCCCTTTTAGTTCAGCTCACTAGCCCATTCCAACTTCTGAAAAAAATGGCTATGCATGAAGCAGCTTCACAAAGCTTCACACACCCTTTAATGCACACTAAAGGCCTTACCTCATTCAAAAGAACTGAGATTCCATAGCAACACTTATGAGACACCACTTTTATCACCTGATCTATTTTATCTTACTGCTGGGGAAGTGACAACTATCCATACCTTGCCAAGTCATCCAGAAGGTTACCAGTGGAAGATTTATCCTATTTTCACAAGTGAACGGAGAGCGGGGAAGAAGAAACTCAGTTAATCCTCCACCCAACCCCTCTCCCATGGCTCTCTTCCCTTTTGATGAAAAGTTCTTGTGCACATTTACAAGCACTAGAGGAGATGAAGCATCACTCTACTATAGCACTTGCCACTCATGATTTTTTGAGCTTGTAAAACATGACCAAGTGGACGGTTTATTATGGGTTGCATCTCAGCAGGTGGACAACTCTTTCAAAAAAAATCCTCATCTGGAAATTTAGAGTCTGATACGGAGATCCCCCAATGGTGGAAAATTCCTTTTTACTGCTAGAGTTTAAGACTGATAAAGCTATTTAACTGTGTGGACCACCCTAAAGATTATCTTCTCTCTAGGTCACACAACAGCAAACAGATGATCCAGAAATCTTGGTGTGCTTCTTCCTGCCTTGGACTTCCAAAGGAAAATCTTGCATTCCAGATGAGAATTTTCACAATTACCATACAATATGCTGAACTCAAAGCTTACCTATCATTGGTATCACCACAAACGGCCTACATCATAAACATACTTTGTCCACATCAAAAGATGAGCTTTTTACAAGGGATGTGTTTTCATAAGTATGAATTTTTTCAGATTCCCTATTCCCTCCATATTTCTCAATACTCTGCATCATATCACTTCATTTAAGGAAGTTACCAAGTTCAAGTTTCACATGAAGTGGGTGATGTTCTACACTTAGACGGAAACTGCTTCATGTATTGGTAACATTTAAGACAAACATCAGTTTTAGTCTGAGGACAAGTATACCAAATGGGAAAAAAAGGGTGGGTTTTGGTTTTTTTTCTTTTTCTTTTTTTTTGGGGGGGGGGGCGGGGGTTTGGTTTTTCAAGTATAAACATACTCTAGTAATGTCCAGAAGTCCCAGTCAAAACTATAGCCCCCTTTTCCTGGATGCTGTACACACATAGATAAGAGAATACCTACTCTGGACAACTTACAGTCTAAGCCTTGGTCTACGGTAGGAGTTGAGGTCGAATTTAGCAGCGTTAAATCGATTTAACCCGTCCACATGACAAAAGCCCTTTTTTCCGACTTTAAGGGCTCTTAAAATCGATTTCCTTACTCCACCCCCGACAAGGGGATTAGTGCTGAAATCGGCCTTGCCGGGTCCAATTTGGAGTACTGTGGACACAATTAGACGGTATTGGCCTCCCGGAGCTATCCCAGAGTGCTCCATTGTGACCGCTCTGGACAGCACACTCAACTCAGATGCACTGGCCAGGTAGACAGGAAAAGGCCTGCGAACTTTTGAATTTCAATTTCCTGTTTGGCCAGCGTGGCAAGCAGCAGGTGAGTGCAAAGCTCATCAGCAGAGGAGACCACGCAGTGCTCATCAGCAGAGGTGACCATGATGGAGTCCCAGAATCATAAAAGAGCTCCAGCATGGACCAAACAGGAGGTACGGGATCTGATCGCTGTATGGGGAGAGGAATCCGTGCTATTAGAACTCCGTTCCAGTTTTCGAAATGCCAAAACATTTGTCAAAATCTCCCAGGGCATGAAGGACAAGAGGCCATAACAGGGACCCGAAGCAGTGCCGCGTGAAACTTAAGGAGCTGAGGCAAGCCTACCAGAAAACCAGAGAGGCGAACGGCAGCTCTGGTCAGAGCCCCAAACATGCTGCTTCTATGATGAGTTGCATGCCATTTTAGAGGGTTCAGCCACCACTACCCCAGCCGTGTTGTTTGACTCCTTCAATGGAGATGGAGGCAACACGGAAGCAGGTTTTGGGGACGAGGAAGATGATGATGAGGTTGTAGACAGCTCACAGCAAGCAGAGAAACCGGTTTTCCCGACAGCCAGGAACTGTTTCTCACCCTGGACCTGGAGCCAGTACCCCCCAAACCCACCCAAGGCTGCCTCCCGGACCCACCAGGCAGAGAAGGGACCTCTGTTGAGTGTACCTTTTAAAATACTATACATGGTTTAAAAGCAAGCATATTTAATGATTAATTTGCCCTGGCATTCACGGCTCTCCTGGATGTACTCCCAAAGCCTTTGCAAAAGGTTTCTGCGAAGGGCAGCCTTATTCCGTCCACCATGGTAGGACACTTTACCACTCCAGGCCAGTAGCACGTACTCAGGAATCATTGTAGAACAAAGCATTGCAGTGTATGTTTGCTGGAGTTCAAACAACATCCATTCTTTATCTCTCTGTGTTATCCTCAGGAGAGTGATATCATTCATGGTCACCTGGTTGAAATAGGGTGCTTTTCTTAAGGGGACATTCAGAGGTGTCCGTTCCTGCTGGGCTGTTTGCCTGTGGCTGAACAGAAATGTTCCCCACTATTAGCCATGGGGAGGGGGTGGGGCTAGCCATGTGGTGGGGAGAGGCAAAATGCGACTTGAAACAAAAGCACATGTGCTATGTATGTAATGTTAACAGCAAGGTTTACCGTGAAAGAGTGTACCCACTGTTCTATAAAATGTGTCTTTTTAAATACCACTGTCCCTTTTTTTTTCCCTCCACCAGCTGCATGTGTTTCAAGGATCACAGGATCTTCTCCTTCCCAGAGGCTAGTGAAAATTAGAAGGCGAAAAAAACACACTCGCGATGAAGTGTTCTCTGACCTCATGCTATCCTCCCACACTGACAGAGCACAGACGAATGCGTGGAGGCAGACAGTGTCAGAGTGCAGGAAAGCATAAAATGACCGGGAGGAGAGGTGGCAGGCTGAAGAGAGGGCTGAAGCTGAAAGGTGGCGGCAGCGTGATGAGAGGAGGCAGGACTCAATGCTGAGGCTGCTGGAGGATCAAAGTAATATGGCTCCAGTATATGGTTGAGCTGCAGGAAAGGCAGCTGGAACACAGACCGCAGCTACAGCCCCTGTGTAACCAACCCCCTCCTCCCCACAGCCGCCTCACCCAGACGCCCAAGAATGCAGTGTGGGGCCTCTGGCCACACAGCCACTCCACCCCAGAGGATTGCCCAAGCAACAGAAGGCTGGCATTCAATAAGTTTTAAAGTTTTAAACTTTTAAAGTGCTGTGTGGCCTTGTCCTTCCCTCCTCCACCACCCCTCCTGGGCTACCTTGGCAGATAGCCCCCTATTTGTGTGATGAATTAATAGAGAATACATGAATGTGAAGCAACAATGACTTTATTGCCTCTGCAAGCGGTGATCGAAGGGAGGAGGAGAGGGTGGTTAGCTTATAGGTGAAGTAGAGTGAACCAAGGGGCGGGGGGGGGGTTCATCAATGAGAAACGAACAGAACTTTTACACCATAGCCTGTCCAGTCATGAAACTGGTTTTCAAAGCTTCTCTGATGCGCACCGTGCCCTCCTGTGCTCTTCTAACCGCCCTGGTGTCTGGCTGCACGTAACCAGCAGCCAGGTGATTTGCCTCAACCTCCCACCCCGCCATAAACGTCTCCCCCTTACTCTCACAGATACTGTGGAGCACACAGCAAGCAGTAATAACAGTGGGAATACTGGTTTTGCTGAGTTCTAACCGAGTCAGTAAACTACGTCAGCGCACTTTTAAACATCCAAATGCACATTCTACAGCCATTCTGCACTTGTTCAACCTGTAGTTGAACAGCTCCTGACTACTGTCCAGGCTGCCTGTGTATGGCTTCATGGGCCATGGCATTAAGGGGTAGGCTGAGTCCCCAAGGATAACTATAGGCATTTCAACATCCCCAATGGTTATTTTCTGGTCTGGGAATAAAGTCCCTTGCTGCAGCTTTTGAAACATACCAGAGTTCCTAAAGATGCAAGCGTCATGTACCTTTCCCGGCCATCCCACGTTGATGTTGGTGAAACGTCCCTTGTGATCCACCAGTGCTTGCAGCACCATTGAAAAGTACCCTTTGCAGTTTACGTTCTCGCCGGCTTGGTGCTCCGGTGCCAAGATAGGGATATGGGTTCCGTCTATGGCCCCACCACAGTTAGCGAATCCCACTGCAGAAAAGCCATCCACTATGACCTGCACATTTTCCAGGATCACTGCCCTTGATATCCAGCAGGTCTTTGATTGCGTTGGCTACTTGGATCAGAGCAGCCCCCACTGTAGATTTGCCTACTCCAAATTGATTCCCGACTGACCGGTAGCTGTCTGGAGTTACAAGCTTCCACAGGGCTATTGCCACTCGCTTCTCAACTGTGAGGGCTGCTCTCATCTTGGTATTCTGGCACTTCAGGGCAGGGGAAAGCAAGTCACAAAGTTCCATGAAAGTGCCCTTACGCCTGCAAAAGTTTCGCAGCCACTGGGAATCGTCCCAGACCTGCAACACTATGCGGGCCCACCAGTCTGTGCTTGTTTCCCAGGCTCAGAATTGGCATTCTACCGCATGAACCTGCCCCATTAGCACCATGATGCCTGCATTGCCAAGGCCCGTGCTTTGAGAGAAGTCTATGTCCATGTCCTCATCACTCTTGTCACCGTGCTGACGTCGCCTACTCTCCCGGTTTCGCTTTGCCAGGTTCTGCATATACTGCTGGATAATGCGCGTGGTATTTAATGTGCTCCTAATTCCCAAAGTGATCTGAGCAGGCTCCAAGCTTGCCGCGGTATGGCGTCTGCACAGGTAACTCAGGAAAAAAGGCGAGGAACGACTGTCTGCCGTTGGCTTTCACAGAGGGAGGGAGGGGTCTGACGACATGTACCCAGAACCACCCGTGACAATGTTTTTTGCCCCATCAGGCATTGGGATCTCAACCCAGAATTCCAATGGGCGGCGGAGACTGCAGGAACTGTGGGATAGCTACCCACAGTGCAACACTCTGGAAGTCGACGCTAGCCTCAGTACTCCGCCGAGTTAATGCACTTAGAGCATTTTGTGTGGGGACACACACAATCTACTATATAAAAACGATTTCTAAAAAACTGACTTCTATAAATTCGACCTAATTTCGTACTGTAGACATACCCTAAGGGTATATCTTCATAGCACAGTTAAACTCTTACCTAGTGTTTCCCTACCAATCCTCCTGACTACACCCAAACTCTGTGACCAGAGTTTGTTAGTACTTTCAGCATTGAGCAGATGGTTTGTCTGGGGCTGTAGGCTAAAACCCAAGTGAGGCTTTCACCTGCCAACCATGCAATAAGGATGAAGGTTAAGTCACTTGAGTGCTGGTAGTCCTCAAGTGTCTTCCCAAAATTTGCTCCTGCCCCCCTCCCAGAAGGACAGACCATTTCTCTCACAATTCACTTAAAAGAATTAGCCCTAGTCATGTTACTGCAGCACAAAGAACCATGGGATATGCCCTTAGAAGAACTAGTGAGATATACAGGCAAATGTCACACCAGTGAAGAGAGACTTTGCAGAGTGACTTTTCACTTCCAGGTTAGACTAACTTGGGTGCCAATCACTTAAGTTAATTCTGCAGTGAAGACATATCCTAAAAAATTAAGTCAGGTGCAAAACTTGGAAACAGCTAGTAAGTGCTCATACATTGCACTGCAACTTCTCTAAAGCTTACTCTCCAGAAACTCAGCTTCTATTTAAAACATATGTATAGCTATCACGATTATAGAGAAAACCTCAAAAACATGAACAGAGGGTCACCAATGCAGAATTGAGTCTGCAACAATAGACCCAAAATGTACGAAGTGTCAAATTCATCTCCATGAGGTGCTACCTCTCATGCTAACTGACAGTTTAAATGTCAACACTTTACTATTTTGTTTCTCACGTAAGAAACAAGACAATTACAGATCTGGATAATTTATTCTGAGTGACATCTCATTTTGGTGCCACAACTGTGTGCCATTTGGGAAATACCACTCCAGCACCCCTTTTCCCTCCTCCATCAAGAGGAGCCAAGCCCAAAGAGCTTAACAGCCCATCGGCATATTCAAGCTCCACCAAGGGGGAGCCCATCAAGGTGCCATGGGGAGCCAACCAGCACACACCATCCTCTTTTGAATATCTGCACAATTTACCATGAGTAGTCTTATTTTGGGTTCACATGAGTGGGAGGGAAAGCTCATTTTGTGGGTGAAGCTTGGAAAGTACCACTTTTTTCCCAGACTGACTCCTGATCAATTGTGTCTCACTTTGTTTCAGAAGCCCAGGATATGTGCATATAAGAGCCTTCTACTGGGCTTGCCACTGCACTACAGCTAAATCTAACACACTTGTAGCTACAATCAATGTTTTTGAAAGAGAGACATGGCACCCATAGTACTAAACATTTAATCCAAATAAATGGTTTTTCCTGTTAGAATCCAAAGGAACCTGGAGTAGTCTCCTTGCCTTTCCCATGAATCACACTAACAAAATCAGTCTGCCAGCCTCACTCAGACAAGAAACCTTAACTGCACATGGCTGTTAAATCTGGACAGTTTACAGCAGCACACACGATTTGATAAAAACAAAGTATCAGTACACTTATAGTATCAGAAGTGTATCTCAAATCTCTCCTTATTCACAAAAGGCTTGCTCCACTGAAAATCAAAACAGATTTTCCCACACAGCTTTGGTTCGGACTCACTGAACATGTACATATTTCAAAGTAAAAATGGGGATTTACTGCATTGCATTAATTAATGAAAAGTTAATCTGTTTGACCCGAGATTTACATAGCACTAGAGACTGCACAGAGATATTTAGACAGACCATTCCAAAATCCAATACCCTCCTCATCTTTCAGTATGAAAGTAAATCCTGGAAATCATGTCCACACCTGAATGCCTGGCTACTAAGCTCTTAAAGAGCCACAGCTTTCCATGGTCAGTGAAATATGTATCCAGCAAAGCATTCAGAGAAACCCTTACAGACAAAACTGTTGCTGGTGCTGCCACTTGAGCTACCTCCTCTGGTTTACCAGACTGTTTGCCAACAGAGCAAATAAATGACATGTTAAACAATGTTTAAGAATTACAGCAGCTGGAAATGTTCCAAATTTCATGTTCTGTTTTGAACACCCACTAGAATGCAGAAATGAAAGCACAAAGATTAACTTCTTACCACTGCATGAAAGGATCAGAGTATCTGACTCACATTATCAAGAGGATCACCTCTTCCAAACAATGTAGAATGACATGCCATCGCTTCAAAACCAGTCACATGCCAGGTGCAAGTTCTTTACTCTCTAAAGAATAGTACATTAATGATTATACATAACCGAGCTGCTCCTGAATGAATAATGGAATCAATGCATACAGAAGAGAACACATCTTTGAGCTAATTCTCCTGGGACACATGCAATTGATGGGGAAATAAGTTTCCAATCCAAAAATAAAAAGCACAACTGAAAAAGTTAAACTGCAATAATTTAAAAGCCACAGGATAAAACTCATATGAAATATACATTTTCATACTGCACATTATAAATATCTATAAATGAATGCAAATCTGGACATAAGTTTCATATCTTCCCCACACAAGCTAACCAGGATTTCTGGGTTTTAGACAAATAAGACCTGGGGATTTTCCTTCCTTTCTCTGAACAAAGGACAACTCAGTTACAGATCAAAAACAGATCACGCCACTACCAGACCACACAATATCACCTCCAAGCAGACATTGAAGTCGTACTCCACAGTCCTAGGCTTTGAAGTACTAAATTTCCTATCTGGATTTCTTAGCAGTTTTGTAGGTTTTTTAACTGCTTTGTTTACTGGTATCTGTTTACTCTGTATATCTTGGATATGGCAAGAGTCTGACTCAAAAATTATATCTATTTTAATGTGGTTAAACTCAGATTACTGGGTATTCTGCTGTTCCACAGAATCCATCCCTCCTTACAGAACTGTGCTCCAGAACTTAAATTTTCACTTTCAAAAAACCATTTTGAGCCCTAATTGATAATGAAGAAAACCTTCAAATGTCAGTGTAAGGCAATGCAGTGATGTCTTCAATAAGTGTGCAGCAATAACTGAAAAAAGTGAACTACCCATTTCATTTCAATAAGTTAAGAAAAAACAGAATATGGTGACACCATACAATATGTATTTAATATAAAAACAGAGGCTGGCTATTGTACTAATGTACTATTGATTTTCATATTTTAACTAAAAAGTCTACAGTTTTTTACACTAATTTAAATGAAGCTCACAAAGAATGTTCAAACTGCCACAGAATTTAGGCCCAATTTGCTGCTGAGTGCACGGGATCTTGGGTTATACTCTTAAAAGTAGTTGCACTGCCGTTAAAGAAGAGTGTGAGAGAGTTTAAACTCTAAAGGGGTTTAACTTAAGGTGTTATTTTAAACCAGTTTAGTTAAATTAGCGCAAAAAGATGAAGACACACTTCAATCAAATCTACACTACAATCTTTGACCAGCATAGCTATGTCAGTCAGAGGCATGATGAGGTGATGTGACCAAAACCACTAATGTATATATAGCTATACTAGCAAAACGCACTTTTGCCAGCATAGTTTATTTCACTGATGGGAGGGCAGCGCTGGAACAAGTTATTCTGGCAAAAGCAGCTTTGCCTGCAGAAGTTCCATCCACAGTATGAACACTTTGCCAGTATACTGGTATAGGTAAATTTGAAAAGTACTCCTCCCATGGACCTGGCCTTATTTTGATTTAACTTAAGGCAATTAGGAATCAGTTTAAGATAAATCAAAACAAGCTACACTTCACTCTTACTTCAATTTGTCTACACATGGATTTGCACAGGTGTAACTAAATTAGGTTAAAAACAGATTTAAGTTAAGTCAGTGTAATTTTGGCACAACCAACATTTTAGATATTATGGCCTCTCAGCCTAGTTGCGGGGGGGAGGGAAGAACCTAAGACAAGGAGCAGCTCAGACTTCAGATGTCACCAAGTTACATGAGCTCTGAAGTCTAAGGGTATGCAGTGTACAAAAGACCACCTTTCAGGAAGACAGAAAAAGCTCACTTCAAGTGAGCTGTAGCTCACAAAAGCTTATGCTCAAATAAATTGGTTAGTCTCTAAGGTGCCACAAGTACTCCTTTTCTTTTTGAGAATACAGACTAACACGGCTGTTACTCTGAAACCTAAAATCTTCAGAGACATTTACTGAATCAAATCAGCAGTTTCAGAACTCTGTCTCATACTACAAAGACATCTTGCACAGCTCCAAGGCTAGAGAGTTCAAAAACTCCATTCTATCTGAAAAACTGACCGCAGGGGCTAAACATCTTACACGTGACCTTGATGGACCATGTTTTTTCTGGCTGGCTCAGAACAAGCTGGTCTTTCATCAAGCAAGATGTTTCAGCACTCCCCCAGATTTGTTAACATTTCAGAAACAAGGCCACTACAAAATCTACACATTAGAAAAGCAGCTGTTTATTTGCTACTGATACCAAACTAAATTAAGAAATTAGCTGGATCTTTCAACAGTTTGAAGTGTTTACTCCAGTTGCTGCAGTAATCTGAAGCCACTGCAGATGCTACTTGTTCAATAAAAGCTACCTCATACAGAAACCATAGAGTTTCATTCTCTTTTCTTGGGAAGGTGGGAGTATGATGTGACGGTCACAGGTACAGGGCAGGCTGCACCTCTAATCCCTCCCTGGTTTCTATTAGTGCACCCCACCAAGTGATAGGCCTCAAGCCTTTCCCTTTCCCAGGATGGAACTGCAGTTCTCCCACACTCTTAAACCAGGCCCTCAGCTACACTATCCTGTCTGACAACCATGCTTACCCAACAGATCCAACTGCATTCGGTACTTGCAGTTCTTTCCTTTGGGAGTGTGTGACCAGTGATGAATAGTGACCAGGCAGCCTTCTTAAATCAACATACAATTTAATCTTTGCAGTTGAAACAAAGCTTAGCATCAGAGAGAGGATTTCAAAACAGTCTACACTCATATCTATCTTGACTAAAGAGAGAAAAGGAGGTTTTAGTTCCATTATACAAGACACTGGTGAGACCTCACCTGGAATACTGTGTGCAGTTCTGGTCTCCCATGTTTAAGAAGGATGAATTCAAAACAGGAACAGGTACAGAGAAGGGCTACTAGGATGATCCGAAGAATGGAAAACTTGTCTTGTGAAAGGAGACTCAAGGAGCTTCGCTTGTTTAGCCTAACTAAAAGAAGGTTGAGGGGAGATATGATTGCTCTCTATAAATATATCAGAGGGATAAATACCGGAGAGGGAGAGGAATTATTTAAGCTCAGTACCAATGTGGACACAAGAACAAATGGATATAAACTGGCCACCAGGAAGTTTAGACTTGAAATTAGACTAAGGTTTCTAACCATCAGAGGAGTGAAGTTTTGGAATAGCCTTCCAAGGGAAGCAGTGGGGGCAAAAGATCTATCTGGCTTTAAGATTAAACTTGATAAGTTTATGGAGGAGATGGTATGATGGGATAACATGGTTTTGGTAATTAAATATTCATAGTAAATAGGCCCAATGGCCTGTTATGGGATATTAGATGGGGTGGGATCTGAGTTACCCAGGAAAGAATTTACTGTAGTATCTGGCTGGTGAATCTTGCCCATATGCTCAGGGTTTAGCTGATTGCCATATTTAGGGTCGGGAAGGAATTTTCCTCCAGGGCAGATTGGAAGAGGCCCCGGAGGTTTTTTGCCTTCCTCTGTAGCATGGGGCATGGGTCACTTGCTGGAGGATTCTCTGCTCCTTGAAGACTTTAAACCACGATTTGAGGACTTCAATAGCTCAGACATAGGTGAGAGGTTTTTCGCAGGAGTTGTGGGTGAAATTCTGTGGCCTGTGTTGTGCAGGAGGTCAGACTAGATGATCATAATGGTCCCTTCTGACCTAAATATCTATGAATCTATGAAAAGGTGGATGAGGTACTATTTGGACCATTTTCTGTTTGTGAAAGAGAAAGGCTTTTGAGCTACACAGAGCTCTTCTTCGGGTCTGGGAAAAATACTCAGTGTGTCACAACTAAATACAAGGTGGAATCGATTGTTTACCATAAACATTTTAAGGAATCATATTCCAAGAGATCATTCAAAGTGAAGTGGCCTGTTAACACTTTTGCAGACGACAAAAAAAAAGGTGTGTGGGGGGGGTTTAGTGGGTTACAGATTGTTGTAATAAGCCATAAATCTAGTATCTTTATTAAGTCCATGATTGGCAGTGTCTAGCAGTTATGAATTTAAGCTCCAGGGCTCGTCTTTTGAAGGTGTCGTACAGGTTTCCTTTGAGGATGAAAACAAAGATCAGATATGGAGCAATCATTTTGTGAAAACTGTTCACTCTTGGGTGATTTGATGTTTTAGTCTTTTATCATTTTTTGAGAGAGTTCACTCGAGAGTGTAACGATTGTCTGGTTTCACCCGCATAGTTATTTGGGCATTTATGCACTGCATGAGGTACATCACATGTTGTAATGGACATGCGTAGTTCCCATGGACCTTGAAAGGTGAGTTATGGGCGATACTGATCATCATAGCTGTGGAAGTAGGTCTGCAGATTTTGCATTTGTTATGGCAGGATCTGGTGGGTTCTGATCTTTGGGGAGCTTGCTTCTGATGAGCTTGGCAAGATTGGGGGATTGTTTGAAGGCCAAAAAAGGGGATTCAAGAAAGATTTCTTTTCGTATGTGGATTCCATCAAGTCTGGATTGTAACTGTTTTATGATACCCCGCATGGGTTCCAGTGTGGGTGGTAAGTGACAACTAGAGGTGGTACGATCAGAGAGTATTTCCCTCACCCACCTACCCCTCGGAACTGAAGCAGGCTCTGTAAAGCTATTTGAGTACCCTGTTCTATAATGCAATCTACTTCTCTGGTGGAGTGTCCTTGTTTGGTGAAGGTAGTTTTAAATGTGTTAAGGCATATATTCCGGACTTTCTCCTCAGAGTATATTCTGTGGTATCTCAGGGCTCGGCTGTAGATAGGAGATTTCTTGGTGTATTTGGGGTGGTGACTGGATCTCTGAAGGTAAATGTGGTGATCTATGAATTTCTCACATATCCATTGTTGGGTCTGATCTTGGCCAGGAAGTTGATGCTGGTAGAGAAGTGTTTAGAGACAGTTTGACTGATGAGTGGTGGTTGTTGAAGTTGTGATGGAAATCTGTAATGAATTTAAGTCATATGTCCAGAGGATGAAAATATCATTGATGTATCTCAGGTATATCACTGGTTTCGTGGTGCATTTGTCCAGAAATTCTTCCTCCATGTGGCCCATAAAGAGGCTGGCATATTGGGGAGCCATCCTAGTGTCCATGGCTTCTCCCAGGATTTGGTCAAAGTGTTTATTGTTGAATGTAAAATTGTTATGGGTGAGGATGAAATGGATGAGTTTGGCCTTGTGTCTGGGGTTTATATCTGAGCGTAGTCCATTGTCCTGTAGATATTTGAGGCAGACAGCGATGCCATCATCTCTTCACTAAAAGCTTACCATCCCCCAGAAGGAAGCCTATGAAGTTCCTCACACTCCCAATTACCCTAAGCTCTGGGATCTCGGTGTCAGTCTGTTTCCCTTAATTGTCTTTCCCAGCTTTAGGTAGTATGTCCTCTTAAATCTAGTCAGGGCCTTTGTCCTGGGTTCCCAAGGTTGGAACGCGCACACACCCCTTGACTAACTAGTCAGGTGAGCTCAGCAGGGCATCATAGGTAGAACATCAAAGCAAATGGCTCTTGCAGTGTCCCTTAAGCTTTGGTGACTGGCTGGCTAGGTCAAGCTATTGTACTTTTTCTTCCTTGTTTTTCCAACAGCCTGCTATTCAACTAACCTAATATTCAAACAGGAAACATTTCAATTTCTAACCCAACACAAGCCACACAGTAAACATCCCAATAACCAGGTCAACATACTATATTCATTACAGACTGGATTTGATTTAAATCACTAGTCAGGAAGACTATTTAATCATGGGGTTTTTTTTACATAAAAGTGCATTCTTGTTGGTTGTTGTTAATAACCTTAATACATATTCTTCACAACTCAGAGATAGATGTAGGTTTCATTTTTAGAAGGTACACACTATGCATTTTTAAACAGTGATTTATTCTGAAAACTGTTCAGATTAGTTTTACAGCTATATCAGAAAATGAATGATTGGTTGGTTATTTCATTTACCAAAGGTAATTGAAGCAGATATTTATTAAGTCATTGGGAGGTGAACTCCAGTATCTCCAGTTCAACAGGTTAATCATTAATATTTGAAGGATTTTATTGCCATGCTGTATTAGGAGGAGATCACCACCAGACAGACATTTAAATTGTTTTAGTTAACTAAAACAACAAGATTAAGTATTCTAGATTTTTTTCTTCAACAGCAAACATTTTAACACAACAAGCCTATGTCCCTCATTTCTCACATTTATCTCCAGACTTCTTCTCCTTGTCCAGATGTATTCCACCCCCAATAATCTTCTATTCATTGAACTTTTTGAAACTTTGTACTTTTAGAGAGAAGTAAGGAATTGACTCTGTGTACACAAATTTGCAGAGGGACAATAGAGTTGAGGTCTGTTATTTCTCACCTCTATATATTTATTTTAAAACATTTTTGCTGTTAACAAGCATGTTACCTCTGGAGACAAAAATCCACAGTTTGAGAACTTCAAAACTAAGGATCTCTGATGGTATCTTCTAGACTGAGCACTGCGTCCCATTGGGTAGATAGAGAGATTAACCTAAATAATCTATACAGAAGCTCCTGGAATCCCATAAAATTGGGTCCCTATTACATGAACTATTGGAACTCATTTACAAAACTTTTCTTAAACATTACATGAATATATTGTCTCATACTATAGAATTAGAATTTATAATCCCTATTCCATGATGAGATCTCTTTCATAATGTATCTTAACTAAAACTATCTTTACATAAGTTTTTTCCTCAAAAAGCACTTTATAAAAAAATCCAATTTAAATGAAAAAAATCAAATAATTGATTTTTATCCACCCTGATTCAAATTGTTACAGAGTCACAAGGACGATACAGATGTCCCTTTTACAGTTAAAAGGACAGTGTTATCAAAGTGTGGCTAAACAACAAACCCTGTTGTAACAGTCCCCTTCATCAGTTCTCTTCCTCCAACAGTAAATGAGACTGGGTCATTAATAGAGTTGTACTCTAGAGGTATTAGGCTGGTTCTCTCTAAATGTAGCTCTGGCCTTAAATGGCTTTCCATGGGAGAAATATATAATTTTAGATTAAATTAATGCAGAGTTAATTTATTCCAGTAATTCTAGCTTTGTCTACAATAATGAAATGCACTGTTGCGACATGAACTGGTTGCAGTCACACCACTGCAAATGGTCTTGGCACATTTTTATGTCATGGAATCTGTGACTTCTAGAGACTTCTGTGACATTTTCCGCTTCAGCCCCAAGGAGCTGCTCCTTCCTGCCGCGGGCAGACCCCAAACCTGCCCAGCTGCCAGGGCGGACCCCATAGCACCCAGCCATGGGCAGCAGGGCGAACCCCTGCACTCTCAGCTACCCAGGGCAGCTGGTCGACCCCAGAGTCTCAGCAGCTCTAGGTGCTGGATCCTCCTCCCTCCCCATTTTATCAGGAATATTTTTAGTAAAAGTCAGGGGCAGGTCACAGCTTCTGTGAACCTTTTGTTTATTGCCCAGGACCTGTCCATGACTTTTACTAAAAATATCTGTGACAAAATCTTAGCCTTAACAATGACGTCCCTGCCCCAAGTTGGCAATCTAAGCCAAGACAAGATATAAGAAGGCTGTAGACAAACAAGGGGGAGGAAGGATGAAGACTAACCTCAGATGCCTTTGTTGTCCTAACAATGATTTAATCTGCAAAAGGGAAAAAAAAACATTGGATTTTACTTTTTTGTATAGATTCCAAAAAGCAGGGATTTTTTGTTTTTGTCTGGGGAGGGGTTATTTATTTTTTAACACTAACAATGTCTTTATTTCCCTGGTTTTGCTAGAGAACTAGAATAGGAGACCACTTAACTGCAAGGATGGAAGTGGTGAAAAAATGGAGTAATTCTTCAAAGTATTTCTGAAGGCTATGAGTTAAACAGGTATTAAACAGCTAAAGATGTAAATGGTCTGAAAAATCTCTCCTTTTCATATGCTCAGGTTTCACTCTTCTATGGTAATATAATCTCAATAATTCTCCAGTCCTTTAACAATAGTAGAGAATATAAAAATCAAGATTAAGAAACCCTTCAAATCTTTAAAATTATAAACCAAAGGAGGACAATTCTGGCTTTTGTAGGGCACCTTTTTCTTTAAGCATCTTTGCCATTGTCTTTCACCCCCTTTTCCCTTCATATATGCACTGTTTTTAAGTTTAGCAAGAAATCCCAGACATCTCGAAAGAAAATTCCTGTCAGTGCTATGCTTCCTCCAATGGCCATCCTAATTTACCAATTATGCGAGAATAGTTTGAGTCTTGTTTGAGAATTGACAGTTCAATAATAAACTCTCTCTGAATTAGTGATAGCTGGTACCAACTAATAGGAAGAAATTACTATAAGTCATACTCCACAAATAAAGGCTTCACAGGTAGGAGTTGTAGGTTGTTATAAATCCCTTTTTTGGCACTTCTCAGTAAGTGACCCTACAATACATAGCCTATCAGCAAGAAATTAAGACTGCTTTAACACGAGTTTGAGTCGTTAATTTTCTGATAAGAAAAATCAATCAACATGAACCTGCTCAAGACTGGAAAAGTGACATGAGTAATTTTCTCAGCACCCGCAATACACACGAGTACTAAAATCTGTTTCACTGAGACTGGCAGACAAACACTGGTTAGAACAGGGTCTGTATTTACCAACTATTAGCTCAAAAGTTAGAGCTGAAGTTGAAAAAAGTAATTTGTTCTAGACAACCACCTGCCTGCACTTGGAAGGCTTTGATAAGAATATGAGTGCCAATTTCTTGCATGTAGAGTAGTGGAGCTCAGTACACTGTATAATGTCATTTCACTGGCAATAATTACTCTCATGGCAGATCAATTAAAATTCATCAACTGCTCCCTCTGCCCACCCCAATGACATTCTGAGCTCACAGTCATTTCTGGCATGGAGGAACAAAAGCTAGACAAATATGGTTTATGGGACCAAACGCTGAAAACCATGTCAATTTTAACTTAAAGTTTTAATTGTGTGGGGGAAAGTTGGCCTCCAATCTTATAATATAAAGGATATTTTGGTCTCAAAAGGAGCTTTCCCAGTTGTGCAAAACTCTGATTACAGTCTCCTACAAGGGCAAGAACACACTTACCCTTTACTCCACACTTGAGCATACTTATATTATATTTATTCTCCGATGGGCAGCTGCAACTTCTTCTATACCAGGAAAGCTACCCATTGTTGACAGAAGCCCCGTTTACAACTAAGTTTTTCTGGAAAATCTCCACCAGTGCTAGCCATACTATGAGCACTAGGGTAGATGGGCCACCATTCTGTGCTGTCCAGACCTGCTCACAGCAGGATTGGATAACACAGTGGTAAAACTGTTGACAGCCAATCTATACTACCGCTCCTACCATTGCTAGAAATGGTACTAGAATAATGATGGGAAATTTTTCAGAAAAACCTCGGTGTAGACACAAAGGTGTCTCAGACCACCCTAAACCATAACTGAAATATGGTTTGGTCCAATGGACAAAGGGATCTAGCATGCCATTTATTAACAGGTGTAAAGTTTGCTTCTGCACTATAACCTTTTCAACCTTGATTGGGAGTGAGGAGTGGATCGAGAGACCTTCGTTAACCAGTCACTTTTTGTTTATTTGGTTGTTTTTTTTGTTAACATAGGGACTATGAGTAAAGCTAAGATTTTGTCATGGAGGTCATGGAAGTAATGGATTCCATGACTTTCAAAGACGTCTGTGACATTTTCTGCTTCAGCCGTGTCCTGGGGCAGCAGAGCTGAAGGTCCAAGCCGCAGCCAGGGGCAGCGTGGGCCCCAGAGCTGTTAGCGTCCCCACTCCCCAGACAGTCATCCCCCCAACCCTTATTTTTAGTGAAAGTTAGACAGGTCACAGGCTTCCATGAATTTCTGTTTATTGCCCATGAGCGGTCTGTGACTTTTACTAAAAATAACCAGGACAAAATCTTAACCTTACATATGAGGTAGCATATCATCTCATGAAACACCAGGGTTTCCTCAAAAACAGATTGAGAGCCACTTCTGTCTGTGTCAAAGTTTAGCTTCCACAGCTCCCCAAATGTATGGTTTATACTTGCTTTCTAATCTGTTTTCAATCAGTTTGCAGTCCTTCCAGATAATAAGTACTGTAACAGCAGCCCACAGAAACAATCCATGGTTTTGTTTTCATTGAAAGCTGAACAAACCCAAGGATAATAGCAAGGAAGTATGTAACTGTTTTAAAATAAAGATAACAGGACCAGCACAAACCATCCCAGCCACCTAAAGAATTAATGCTGGACAGAACTCCAGCACTATTACTCACACAATCCATTTGTTATCTTTGGCAAACAAATTATGTAACTAATCTTTAAAAAAAAAAAATCACTGTAAATGTCTCCAGTCACCCTTTAATGTTTTTCTACATACCTAAATATAGAAAAATAATTAACAATAAGACCCCAACACCACACGCACGCACCTCATGAGGGATATGAAAAAGCTTTGAACGCTGCACTTTTCCCAATTTAGTATGGAATAAACTAAATCTACTGTCCAATTACATCAAGTGTACTGAAAATATCAGCAAAAGATTAAGGCAGATGGGACTTTTAAATCACAGACCATCTTTGGAGTACTGCAAGAGGTGCATGTGGGAGAAAGTGAACTTGAAGTTAGTCAATGAGGACAGGCAAGCCCAGGCACGGAAATTTAAAAGCTATTAATATTTTCTTGAAACAGAAATGTAGATTAATGAGCAGGAAGATTATATTTTCCGTTTGAGTAGAATAGGGAGCAGTTTTTCAGTAAAAAAGAAAAGTTAAAAGCAAAAAAATCTTATACTCTGGTAATTGATGATATTCTGAGGTAATTAAATAAGAG
Source organism: Lepidochelys kempii (assembly GCF_965140285.1). Lineage (NCBI taxonomy): Eukaryota > Metazoa > Chordata > Testudines > Cheloniidae > Lepidochelys > Lepidochelys kempii. Next base: position 11,420,247 of record NC_136394.1, read on the forward strand.
TTTCAAGTAAACACTAACACTTTCTTTGTAGGGATGTGGAAACAGGTTCTCATACAAACAGTAGGAAGCCAACTTTGTTTGGTAGGATGAGGTTGAGGTACCACTACTTAAAAAAAAATCAGACAGAATAAATGCTATAAAAATTTCAGTTTCTAAAGATGACTAATAAAGAAAGTCAGTTACATTCAAACTATGGATGTTCCACTAAGTTCTTTTAAAACAGAAACAAAGACGCACGTAGTCTTCACAGCCAATATATTGTTTACGTCCCAGATAGAAGCTTTCTTCTATTGGCTGGATCATCTCTAAGAGATATGCACTAAACTATATTTGATCTTGCAAAAATTGGTTTGAAGTCTAGTTCCAGGAAGAGGCAGAGAAAAATCCAACTCCAAGTGTGTCTAGACTAGAATTTTTGTTCCTATTATAACCGGAGTCTACTGATTGCCAATTAATGTCGCTAAAACTTGTATAAGCTAAAACTTGACACTCCATAATCAGTTATCTTTAGTCTAGACAAACTGAGAAAAAAATCAACTATTTTATATTCCTCAGTACAGATATAAAACGAACAAATGAAGCATAGAAGGAGAGGATACTCACCTCGTGCAGTAACTGGACTTCAAGATGTGTGTCCCTGTGGGTGCTCCACTTCAGGTACGTGTGCTCCTTATGCACCTTTGATCAGAGATTTTAGTAACTGTGCCGTTAGGCCTGCACATGCACGCCACACCTCCTTGTGCCCCATACCGAGGATATATAGAGCTGAGTGGGCAAATGGCCCTAGTTCCTTCTCCACTGCAACATCCCACAGACGCAAAGCAAAGGGGATGGAGGGCCGGTAGAGGAGCACCCACAGGGGGACACATCTCAAAGTAACTCCAACTACTGCACTTCTTGGAGTAATGTCAGGTGGCTTCTGGCCAGTACCCGTAAAAAGAGAAGGGAGCTTTGAAGCCGGATCTAAGACTGATGATTGAACTGCCATAACAACAGCAGCGTCCAACCTAGAGGTACATAGGAGGGTAGAGAGTTTTGAGAAACTGAACAGACGCCCAAAGTCCGGCTTCACAAATTTCAGTCACTAGTACATCTTTCAATAATGCCATGGAGGTAGACTAGAATCTAGCAGAATGGGCTGTCACTCCTAAAGGCGGCTGAGCATTAGCGGCCTTGTAGCAAGTGAGAATACAGCCAGAAATCCATTTTGTAAGTCCCTGAGTGTAAACTGTAGGACCTTTTGATCTCTCCACAAATGAAATTAACAGTCTTTGAAACCTTCTGAACAGTCTGTTTCTGCAGCAAAAGAAAGCTAACGCCCTTCTAAAGTCCAGAATAGATTCCCCTCTAGACTAACGGCACTTTTTTGGAGGGGGTGTGGGGGGAGGGAGAACAGCGATGACATAGGGAAGTGTAATAACCTGGTTGATGTGGAAATTGGAGGATATTTTTGGTAAAAATTCAGGATGTGGTCATAAGAAAACCTTTTCCTTAAAAGAAACTGCTAAGGGGTGGGTCTGACACTAATGCCCCCAGTTCCCTGACCCTGTGGGACAGAAGTTATGGCTCCCAAAAATGCCCTTTTCATAGATAAGTGTACCAGAAAACAATTAGCTAGTGGCTCAAATGAAGGTTTCATGAGGCAATGAAGGACTAAGTTAAAACCCATACAGGAGGAGATTTCTTATTTATGGGAATAGATTAATCAACCCTTCAATGAACCTTGCCATTGTCAAGTAGGCAAATACGGAGGGTCCCTCTACAGATGAATGGAAGGCTGTGAGTGCTGCTAAAAGAACTTTAAGAGAACTCATAGAAAGACATGACTTTCTTAATTCCTAAAGACAATCTAGAACAGCAAGAAGAGCAGAATGAATTTATGAAAGTTGTCGCTGAATGCACTAGTGATGAAACCTCTTCTACTGAAGATAAATAGTTCTGGTAGAAACCCTTCCGCAGTTTAATAGGACCTGCTGAACCTTGGTTGAACCATGGAAGAGCCAAGCTCAGTCAAAAGATGTCCAGATTGGGATGGAGAAACTCACTGGAGATCTGAGATAACAGATGAGCAATGGCTGGGGAGGAGTAACAATGGACAGGTAGTGATGCAAATCAAGTGAGATAACTGATCTCAACCATGTTGGTGCAGTAAGAATGACTTTTGTTTCGTTCTGTCTGATTTTGTTCAGCACCTTCAAAAGCAGAGGTGTGGGTGGATATGCATAGAGAAGACCCTCCATCAAGGAATGAGAAATGTGTCCCCTAGGAACTGATGGCCCAGATCCCCTCTTGAACACTATTTCCTTGCACTTTCTGTTGGCAGCAGTTGCAAAGTAATCCGCTTCTGGAAAGCCCCAGCTTAGAAAAACGTGCGTCTGAAAAGCCAAGAGTTTAATTCCCATTTGTAATCTTGGGAGAAGTGCCTGCTCAGATTGTCAGCCACTGTGTTTTGAATGTCTGAAAGGCAAGAGGTTAAAATGAGAAAATGGTTGGCTATACAGCACTTCCAGATCCTTATTGCTTTGACACAGAAGGATGGGGATCTCACCCCCCTTGACAACTTATGTAAAACATGCAGGCTTTTTATGTAAAACATGCAGTCAGTCGTGGCTTTTACAGATTGACCCATGATGAGGGAAAAGAAACACACAAGCATTCCTGGCTGCTTTTTATGTAAAACATGCAGTCAGTCGTGGCTTTTACAGATTGACCCATGATGAGGGAAAAGAAACACACAAGCATTCCTGGCTGCTCCTAATTTTCAGGAACTTTATGTGAAGTTAAGACCCTTGAACAAACTATTGCCCTTGTGTGTATCTAGATGAGCTCCCCACCCTCAGCGAGATGCATCCTAAATTATGGTGACCCTTGGAGGAGATTGGTTGAAACGAACTCCTGCACATAGTTTGCATAGGTCTTTCCAGCAACTGAATGAGTCCAGAACCCTCCTGTCCAGCCTATTTGTTCTAATTATAAACTGTTTTGAGCCATCCCCGGAAGCAGTGAAGATGTAACCCAGCATCTTGGGTTACAAAAGTACATGCTGCTATATGACCCAGTAGCTGGAGGCATTTATATGAATCTCTGAAATTAGGTTTATTAGTGTCATGAACCTATCTGCAGGAAGGTATGCCCTGGCTGTTACACCATTCAGGAAAATCCCTATCAAGTCTCTCTGATTAACTGTGCTCAAAATAGACTTTCTGATGCTCTGTTGAAGATCTAAGCTGTGAAAGAGGGTCATGGCTATCTTTACAAGCACCTGATTGTCAAGGTAAGGGAAGATGAGTATTCCCATCTGCCAAAGCTGAGCTTTTACCACTGCTGTGACCTTTGAGAATACTATGGAGGTAGAGGACAGGCAAAAGGGAAACACTTGATATTAGAAGCAATCCTGACTAATTGTAAAACAAAGAAATCTCTCATGAGAAAGTTGAATTGTGATGTGAAAATGCGTGTCCTGAAGGCTGCAAACTAGTCCCTGGAATCTAAAGATGGAACAACAGCTGCGAGTCACCATCCTGAATTTCTGTGATTTCACCAAGGCATTTAGGCACGTGGGAGCCAGTAACGGAGCTCCATCCCCCATTCTTTTTGGGGGGCCAGAAAATACTTGAAATACAATCCATTCCCCCTATGCAGAACTGCAACTGTTTCTATGGCTCCGCTAAGCATAGAAGAGATATCACTACCTGTTTCAGCAAGTTTATGTGAGACAAATCCCTGGAGAGAGTCTTGGACTGTTGGGGGTGAAGATTTGAGGTGGGAATATTCTGAGCCCTCGAACAAATCTATCAAAATTGACAGTTGAATGAAGATAAGGCTAGTTGGTAGTATGCTGTCACTGGAGGAGGTTTCTTCTTCTGATACCTCAGCCTCTTTTTAGAGGATTCAGTTTGCCTATAGTAATAGAAGACAATCATATGAGATCCCTGCACTGCTTGAGATCTGCGCAATTTTCTTTTGTTCACAGGAATACATATGTCAAGGGACCTGAATATGGCCCACAAACTTTTCAAAGTATGGAGAGATGTGTCTGTGGACTTTGAGAATAAGTTATGTCCACCAAAATGGAGGTTTTCCGTGGTATTCTGAACCACCGTCGGGAAATTGGACAGTTGCAGCCAAGACACTCAATGCCTGATGACAGCAGTAGACATGGAATAAGCCAGAGTGTCAGCTGCATGTGGGGAGGCCAGCCACAAGGTCATAGCTGAAGGTCAGCTTTTGGCAATGGCCTTAAATGCCTCACTATATCATACGGTGTAGACTTTGTATGGTGTTGTCTACAATACTCACTGTCTGCCACCACAACTGAAGAATTTGGTGAAGGATGGGAAAATAAAAATTCAGAGATTTTTTGATGGAACAATATTTTTTGTCAGCATGTTTACAAGTTGGTGACACCATCACTGGAGTCTATCACATGGTTTTTGCAGTTTCCAGTAGAACCTCATTCACTGGTAACAGCACTCATCCAGAAGATGTGATGTACAGGATACTCAAAAGTTTAAGTTGCTACTCTTGGAGCTCCTCTAAAGGAACTTGGAGCAAATCAGCAAGACATTTCAAAAACTTCTGAAACCACTTGAAACTGTCAGTCAAAGAAGGTGGTGGAGGCATTACAACCTGATCTGGTGACAATGATACTCTATTTGTCTGAGGCATCACCTGGTCTGCTCTGGCCTCTTGCTCCTCAACAATTTCCTCCTCAGGTTCCAGCTGTTAATGAGGAAGTGGAGGATCAGGCTAGTGTATGTGCGCTCCATGGGAAAAACTAGGAGGCTCTTGAGAACTTCTGGTGATAGACATACACAGATCTCAAAAAGGCCACTGGGGGGGACCCACACGATAGGGAAGGAGGCATCCACTAACGGTCATATCAGTGAGACAGGGCTCAAGATTTTCTCCTTTTAAATCTTCCTTTCAGTGTAGGTTACAGGTGAGTAGTCCCTTTCATGGTAGATAGGAGCTCGCTGGACAGAGATCTGAGAATCAGCAAAATACTCAACTCAGAGCAAAGATAGAGTAAATAATGAACAAGGGACAGCTGTCAGAGAGCTGGGAGGCATCGGGGAAGATCCCAGAAGATCTTGGAACCAAACACTTCATACTGGCTAGTAATGGAGACCCCAGCTCCTCCAAAACACAACAGATCTCTGAAATATTTGGGGGGTACTGGGTGTGTCTGAACTGAGGTTGGATGGGTCTCTGAAGTGATAAGTGTCGGTACCCAAGACAGCTGTGACTGTTGAGATGGTGCACGTCTAGTGGACGTCAGGACTGAAGAAGCTGCCATCTTCTGGTACACCAGTGTAGTAGTCTAATATACTGGTCTGGGTACAGAAGATGGTACGGACTTCAAAGCAGAATGTTTAGAACCTCTGCTGGAACGGTCATATCTAGTCAGTACCAAAGGAGATTCTGGTCCTGAAGTATGCTTGCTACTGAACCTCTAAGAGGAAGTCAAAGTCTTCAATGAACTCTCAGTACCGGAACCTAGAGCCTCAAAACCTTGTGTCTCCAAAATGGTTATTCTGTGAGGCAACAGATTTCTCTGAAGAAGAATCTCTGGTAGAAGATCCGGAACCCCTATTCCTTTGAATCTTATTGGTACCGTTTGTGATCTTATCCCGTAAAACTCTCGGTGACCAGGATACAGAGGTCTACAGGGCACAAGTGCACTTGAATGCTAATCTGCAAGGAGGCTCTCTGAGCCTGATCTCAGGTCTTGCTCCACCATGAGCAGATTAAATTTAATATCCCTGATTTTTCTATATCTGCTTTTAAACGATATGCAGATCTTACACTGAGACACATCCATATACCAGCCAAAATAGCTGAGACGCAGAGAATGACCGTTGCTAATTGGGATGGACTCCCTGCAGAAGAGGCAACATTTGAAGCCTTAGGATCCCAGAATACCCTAAAGCTGGCACCTCATCTGGAAGGAAGCTGTAGATAGAAAAACCCCAAATCATGCAAGAATTATCAAAATAAACAAATAAATTGGATAAACAACCAAGCTAAACTATCACTTAGAACTAAATCTAAAAAGGCTGGGCTACAGGCTACATTGGAGCAGGCATGTTAGATGCTCTGTCTCAGGCCGAAGGGTGGTTAAGAAGGAACTGAGGGGCAGTTTGTCCACGCAGCTCTATATATCCACACTGTGGAGCACAAAGAGATGTATAGCACACACGCAGGCTGAATGGATGCTGCTACTGAAAATCTCTGATCAAAAGTGCATGGGGAACACCTGAACTGGAGCACCCATGGACATACTATTCAAACTATAGATGTTCCTCATGGGAAAAATTAGGAGCATATTTCTCCAAATAGGAAGCATCATAAGGATACACTGCAAAGGCATATGCACAAATCAACACACTATACTTCAAACTGTCTGTGCCAAAAGCTTGCTAATTTAATGTACTGTTGGCCAATAAAAAAGGTAATAAAATGTGAACCTTAGTTCAGATTGTCAGCATAGAGCAAAAGACACATGAACACAGGATCCAATCCAATCAGTCTGTTAAGGCAGTATTTGACTTCAGTGCAAAAGAAAGTAAACTTAGTGTTCTAATCTAGGTTTCGGAGTAGCAGCCGTGTTAGTCTGTATCCGCAAAAAGAAAAGGAGTACTTGTGGCACCTTAGAGGCTATCAAATTTATTGAGCATAAGCTTTCGTGAGCAACAGCTCACTTAATCGGATGCTACTCTCATCTAGTATCTGCAATTTATTTTTGGGGGGTGGGGTGTTGCACAGATCTTGCCCTTAAGTACTAGTTTACCCTGCTATTCCCCCTATTCTGGAGGAAGCCATTAAAGAATGCTTTTCTTCCTCCATTTGACTGCTCCAGATCTGTTCTCCATGTCTTGCCTCCTCAACTGCACATCTTTTGAGCTCTCCAGATGAGAGCTAACTGAAGAACCCGAGGGGACAGAAGTATAGTACCATGAAGAAAGAAGCAGGCAGTGGTATTAGGGTCAGAGTGCACAAGTGCACAACTGCCATGTCATGCATTTCAGGCCTCAGCCACTGACCTGAACTTTCCACGGAGATACACTGAAGAGCTCCAAAGGGAAAATAGACTGACTAGAGAAATACTAAACCAGACCATTTTACTTGGATCATCTAATGTATCTAATAACAGCAAGCAAGAGTAAGACACTGCTCCTGCAGGTTGTAGAGTCCTGGCAGGAAACCAATCCAAGTACTACATCTAACCTTGGCTTGAAAGATGTCGGGGAAACCAATGGTCTAAAACAGTGGTTCTCAACCCGCAGACCACTTTGTGGCCCAATCAGCACACAGCTGCAGCCCATGTGACATCCTCAGGGCATACAGGTAGTATACATAGTGTGAATGTGGCCCACAGAGAGTTGCATATGCAGCCCACAATGGTAAATAGATTAAGAATCACTGGTCTGAAAGGTAGATGGTCAAGGCCAACCAACTCTCAGTTCTTTGCCAAACTACTCTGGCAATTCAATTTGCCCTACAGAGAGAGAAGGCACCCTAAGAAGCAACTTGCAATAGTTCCCTTAAAGGCAAAAAGGTGTGCTGCTACTCTTCAAAGGGAATGCAGTACACTGAGGAACTGGTTTACACATCTGCAGCAACATGCCAGTAGTGCGATCTAAGATGTGACAGAGTTGAAGGGAAAAAAAGAGCAACTCTATAATGGCTGCCTTCAAAATTATGGAAGTGGCAGGATGTCCCAGAAATGAGGATCAGACCAGTATCTAAGAGCCACTAACAGATGGAAAAGTATGCACCAGTGCATGCTATTTATGATTTAAGAGTGCATCCTTCTCTTTGCCAAACTGTGAAATCCGTAGTGATCCACTCTGATGGAATACTTTATGGATGGTGGGAAATAGGCAAACTGTTTACTTAAAGTTTAGTACATAAAATCTCCAACTGTCAATTGAAAACACATCAACAGTATTTCCAGGCTACACTGTGAAGGTTTAAAGATTTGGGAATCAAGCAGACCTGGAATCATTAAAACTAAATGATATTTGGTTCAAAAGACACAGAACTGGCCAGAATTCTGAAGGTACCTTCACCCTTAGGAATGAGTGTTTCAATTTGTTGCACATTAAACACTTTTTCTCCATTTCCTGAATACCCAAGTAAAGGATGGACCCATTTAAACTCCATTATCCAGTAATGACAGGTTTCAGAGTAGCAGCCGTGTTAGTCTGTATCTGCAAAAAGAAAAGGAGGACTTGTGGCACCTTACAGACTAACAAATGTGTTAGTCTCTAAGGTGCCACAAGTCCTCCTTTTCATTATCCAGTAAATTCCTTTCAATCCTGACAAATAAGACAGGGCAGGAAATTGTTCTCTTCTTGAGGCTAGCAGCTATTACCAATAATTCTTAGGCGACCAGAACTAAGTCTGATCTGGGGTTAATGTTCTATTGCACCCACTATTCTGAACCACCAGAGTACCAGTTGGTTTAGTGAAACATGGATGGATTACAATATGCATCACATACAGTAAGCTTTAAACAAAGCTTTTAGAAGCTGTGAGGGTGGATAAAAATCAATAATTAAAAAATTTTTTTAAAAATCAATTTTTTTATTTAAATCAGTTTCTGATAAAATGCTTTTTGAGGAAAAACCTATCTAAAGATAGTTTTAATTAAGATACATTATAGCTTAAAGGTATCTCATCATGGAATAGGGATTATAAATTCTAATTCTATAATATGAGACAATATATTCATGTAATGGTTAAGAAAAGTTTTGTAAATGAGTTCCAATAGTTCATGGATTAGAGACCCAATCTTATGGGGTTCCAGGGGCTGCTATATAGATTATTTAGCTTAATCTCTCTATCTACCCAATGGGACTCGGTGCTAAGTCTAGAAGATACCATCAGAGATGCTTAGTTTTGCAGTTCTCAAACTGTGGATGTGTGTCTCCAGAAATAACAAGCTTGTTAACTGCAAAAATGTTTTAAAATAAAATAAAATAAAATAAAATAAAATAAAATAAAATAAAAGAGGTGAAAAATAACAAACCTCAACCCTACTGCCCCGCTGCAAATTAGTGCAACAGTCAGTCTCTTACCTCTCTCTAAAAGTGAAAAGTTTTAAAACGTTCAATGAATAAAAGATTGTTGGGGCGGAAAAGATCTGGACAAGGCGAAGAAGTCTGGAGATAAATGTGAGAAAGGAGGGACAGGCAGTAGAAACAAAAGTGAAACTGTTTGAGCAGCATATTCCAGAAGTCTTGAGGTCTGAGCGTAGCCCTCATTGATTTGAGATTTACTATAGCATTTTCTCACTAGACAGGAAAACCTATAATGGCAGCAGGCCGTAAAAGAGACTCACTTTGTGTCTCATCTATCTCTGAGTTGTGAAGAATATGTATTAAGGTTATAACACCCAACAAGAATACACTTTTACGTAGAAATCCATGATTAAATCGAGTCTTCCTGACTAGTGATTTAAATCAATTCCACCCTGGAAGCTGCTCTGTTTATTAACAACAAATTCACAAATATTTTGAACATTACATCTCCCCCTTTAAATTTAAAAACATACCTTAAAAAAGTACATGCTCCCACCACCATGCAGGACTGGAAGTAAAATTTATGTTCCAAAAAGTTACCAAATCAGACTCATTTGAAGATTCAACCAGCCTTAACACAGAGTGCAAATTGGTTTGTTCTTTTCATTATTTCCCTGTCATTATGTTCTCCTTTTATACAATGACCACAGGAACCATCTATATTTGAGACACGCTAAAATTGACTGTCAGAAGCTACAGAAGCCTAGTGTGTAATGTTTCTGTTTCAGGGGAACAATTCAAGAGTTGCTAGAAGTTTAAAAACGGAAAACTTACAAGGCTGCTTTCACCTAGCTTAGAATTTATGGGCTGTTTAAAGGTCAAACTCATTCTTCCATTCAGGGTGCACAGTGTAACACTACATAACAAAACAGGATCACCTCATTCACATTTGTCACATCTTGTGTTAATTTGGGATGATCACCCTGAAACACCTGCATTGGCTCAGGTCAGGTGAAACCTCCTTCCTTTATCGGAGGTTTCATATTAATAGCATTCCATCAATTTATATTTGTTCTAATGTGTATTATATTCTATACTGAAATTACAAACACATGAAGAAGTGACTCATTTAAGAAATAATATCGATTAGTAACTTCTATGTCAATTTAATGTTACAACATCGTCAAATTATATCTTCAGCAGAGCTCTAGGTGAGCCAGAACTCCATTCCAGTATTTCTCTGGTGGTCACATCAGTTTCTTTAGGATTTAAAGCCATTAAAAACTACATTTCTGTAAAATCTTCCAGATCTGAATCACTGCAACTTCCTGAGTCTCTTAACCGAAACAATAATTCTCTGAGGACTGTGAACCAGCGCCTTGTACTAACTCTGAAGCCCGTTAACAATATTGCCCTTTACATTTCTAACTATTTCAGATCTGATTTATTTTAGAAGAAACATTTTGTTTCTCTAGAGTGGCTAAAAATAAGTTAGAGAAGGAAAAGACCTACTGGGCCCGATTTTCAGATAGTTTACACACACAATAAGCGTGCAGGTTATCTTAGATGTGCAAGTGTCAGTGATCTGCTCAGGCACTGGAAAACAGATGCCTATCTAGTCCCATCCATGTATACATCTGATTTGTACAGATCTGCACACAAAATGGCATACAAGTTGTCTGAAAAATCAGGCCCACTATATTGTTAATCAATCCCACCGCAATGGAGATTTCCACGACCATTCCGGGGGGGGAGCAGGGGGGAGGATTGATCTCACTACTAAGACTTTTTCCTGATTTTTTTTTTTTTTCAGATTGCCTTCTACTTCACTTAGTTCCATCCCAAATGTGTAGGTCACAGGAGCGGGATGGAAAGAGAGCCTCCAGTTAATGGATGTGCAAAGGGGCACGTGTAGAGTTCCATTTGCCCCCACCCTTCACCCCACTTTGCCTCCTTAATAAATGCCCATCTGTGCATCATTCTAGAAATTGTGGAATAGCACATCTTACCCCCATGAGCCACTACACACTCAGTGGGGTCTCTAGCCCATTACTGTAATACAAACAACAAATATTGAGTCTTGGAGCGAGTCTGAAGATTTGCAGCTGATGCTGTTAGAGGCCCAGATCTTCTAAACAGCCTTAGATGCTAGTACCCCAAAATGCTGATTTCCCAGGCAGCACTTCTTAAGAAATCCTTAGTTCTGCATATATTTTATTTACATTTTATTACCTTAATAAAAATACTGATTAAATTACAAATTTGGGGGATTACAAACAATATTTGAAAGGTTTCAGAGTAGCAGCTGTGTTACTTTGTATCCACAAAAAGAAAAGGAGAACTTGTGGCACCTTAGAGCCGAAAAAATTTATTTGAGCATAAGCTTTCGTGAGCTACAGCTCACTTTATCGAATCCTGAAGTGAGCTGTAGCTCACAAAAGCTTATACTCAAATAAATTTGTTCGGCTCTAAGGTGCCGCAAGTCCTCCTAATATTTGAAAGGACAGCTTGTTTTAATCAAAGATCTGTTAAACAGCTATACAATTCAGCAAAGTTTAATGTTATGTTTCAATAATACATAAGATATCAACATTTAAGGAAAATGAAAGTTATTCACACTCTACAAGGAAAGAATTATTCAGTTATTCATTTATAGAGATAGTCAAAACAATTACATTCTCTCTCTCTCTAATTTCTTAATTATTCTCTAGGCAACACTTGGACACTGATAGTTGAAAAAAAAGAAGTACTTGTGGCACCTTAGAGACTAACCAATTTATTTGAGCATAATGTTAGCTCAGGAAAGCTTATGCTCAAATAAATTGGTTAGTCTCTAAGGTGTCACAAGTCCTCCTCTTCTTTTTGTGAATACAGACTAACACGGCTGCTACTCTGAAACCTGTCAGTTGAAAAAATGTTTTTCTTCAGTTGCAAAATCCAACTTAATGGAGAAAAGTCCTACAAGTAACTAAAGTTTTGAAATGTATTAGTGTTTTCATACTATGAATCTGCTGATTTAGCAATGTAGGGAATATATGGTCTTTTGCCAATGAGAAATCAAGATTTCTTTTACATTTCAATCTGCCTCAAAATATTTGGCCAAAACAGACCGAAAAAAATTAAGTTTCATAAACTGAAGTATCAAACAAAGCAAACAGTGGTATGTTTTATTCTGTACAATATGAGAAAGAGGGGGGAACTTCTGTTTAATGTAAGCGCCAATAAACACATTTTAGACTTCAGTCTTATCTGTTTGATTAACACAGCCTTCTGGAATTAGCTCCAGAATTTTCAGGTAAACCTAAAACAAAAATACTGCAAGGCCTTAAATCTGTTATGCTTAATCTCCATTTTTTAAGTGGAACAATGCATTATTTATAGCAAAAATTAGTATTTTTAAAACACTGACATTTTATGTCCCAGATTACTAATGTATTCTTCCACAGAAGTAACCTTTTTTCCTCAAATCATTAATTTTCAAATTGCATACATCTACTTTAGACTCCAAAGAATGAGAGATTCATATGGCCAAAAAGAATTCTTATTTTAGAAATAGTTATATGATTCAGACAGGGAGATGAAATTTTTAATAAGCCCTTCCATCAACAGAAGTGGCTCCAGCTAAAATAGGTTGTACACAGGGAAGAAGAATCAGGAAATCCCTTCACAGAAATGGCTGTTACATATTCATCTACACACTATTCTTCCTTATTTCTTTGGAAGAGATTGAGACAAATCATGGAGGATTAAAATAGGAAAGCATTTTTAATCCCACCCACCCCCCAAAAAATTATGCATCTGAAAATTCTGAGAAATCACAGAGAAGCAAGATCACAAGTCTATTCAATCTGTATGCAGCTGAGTATTGACAAGTAGTCTTGGGGGAGGCTTTTAAAGTCATAAGGAGTACTGAGTACACTCCCTCTCAGCCCCTTGTGTTGATTACTTATTTTCTGTCCATATTCAGTCACTGAGTAAGACGCAGTCACTCTCTGAGGCCCAGAAGATAGGTTTTGCTGTTTTACATATATACTGGGAAACTTCTCCACTAACTACCCTGCCTTGAGAAAAATATGCTATTCTTAACCACTAATTAAAAATCCTGAGTACTAAAAGAGAAGAATCACATTATTTCTTTTATTTTTTCTGGTATCTTTCCACCACTGCTACTGCCTTCCAGGGAAGAATGTTAGGACTCTGCTTAGTTTCTTTCCTGCTTTGAGATCACTTTGTAAGCCACCCAAGTGGAATACTACACAGATGAATCCTTCCCAGAGCATTCAATAATCCTCACAGGTACTTTAAGCAACATCTTGTTCTGAAAATACCACAGTCCCTTGGGAAGCCTGAGATTATGTACTGATGCCTTCACAGACAGTTTATATTTCTGCTAATATGTCTAGCTCAGAAACAAAAACTGCTACTAAGAATTTCAAGGAAAGCAAACAGTGCAGTTTAACCTTCCCAGAAATAACTTAATTTCCCTATGAAATGGATTTACACCGTTTCAAAATAAACCCCATAGGCAACAGCATTAACATCAGAACTATGGGAATGTGAAATTGAGGAATGGGAGAACAGATAAGGCAAGGTCCACATACACCAAACACCACATTTATAAAAGAAAATTATGGTAAAATGCTGTATCAATGGTACCTAACTCCCCTTAAAATGGAATAAGGAGTACTTGTGGCACCTTAGACTAACAAATTTATTTGAGCATAAGCTTTCGTGAGCTACACCTCACTTCATCTGATGCATCGGATGTAAAATGGAATGAGTATGGTGCAAGGAAGGGGAAGTGCTGGAGAACATAATGAAAGAATTTCTCCACATATGGTGAACGTGACCAAAATTTAAGACATTTTGGAAAGCCACTGGAGATTCCATAAAGGACATAACAGGTGTCAGATAACTTTTCATGAAAAAAAACAAACGAATATGAAAAGGTTAAGTCTTAAGAAAGCCACGAAGAACTCACCATTCATTTCCTACTTGCTGCTAGAATTACCATAGCAAGGGGGTGGAAGATGTATGACTGCTATGAAAAAGGGGGGAACTCTGGTACTAGAAAAATTAACTCATGAAGTCAGAGTTCTGCACAAGAGAAGGAAAAAAGCTACTTAGAAATCTGGTGGAAGGTTTAGAGTTTGCTGGAAGACGGTCACTGCCCATCAAACTTGATAGTTAGAGAACTTATGAATACTAAGGAAGGGAGAAATCCCTTCAACAGTCAAAATTAAATTCAAAATTAAGATATTAAAATAAGGAAAACAGATAGGAAGAAAAAGGAGAAAAGCTTAATATTGCACTGCATAATCTGTTTTTATTAGTTATCCTAAATGTAAGAAAATCATATGTCTGGATCAAAACATGAAAGACTAACCAACCACCACCAACTGGCAAGACAGAAGAGGAATACAAATAGTGCAAAAGAATCAACCATAATTGTGAACAATACCACAAAAATGAAGAAAGTGACTGGTAGCAGGTCTCATCAATATAACTTTAGGAACTTCATAGGCCAATTTATGTGTGTATTAAGTTTATCTTTATTTAAGTGTAAAACAAGTTGTACAAAATTTCTGTTCTATAAGAACGAAATCAAGAAACCACTGAAATGTAAATTCACCCCCCAACTTTATACTTTGAGCATTTCGCAATATAAAACTGAACAAAATACATTAGCACTTTTTGCACGGAATATTTTGGGTGAACTGTTACTTGTTGAGGATACAGAATGGCAGCCATGTTAGTCTGTATTCGCTAATGTATTTGGTTCAGTTTTATATTGCGAAATGCTCAAAGTATAAAGTTGGGGGGTGAACTTACATTTCAATGGTTTCTTGATTTCGTTCTTATAGAACAGAAATTTTGTACAACTTGTTTTACACTTAAATAAAGATAAACTTAATACACACATAAATTGGCCTATGAAGTTCCTAAAGTTATATTGATGAGACCTGCTACCAGTCACTTTCTTCATTTTTGTGGTATTGTTCACAATTATGGTTGATTCTTTTGCACTATTTGTATTCCTCTTCTGTCTTGGAGTCGGTTTTTGAAGTTTTTTTTGTTGAAGCACATCTACCAATACATCATGTGCCAGCAACGCCCCTCTGCCATGTACATTGGTCAAACTGGACAGTCTCTACATAAAAGAATAAATGGACACAAATCAGACGTCAAGAATTATAACATTCAAAAACCAGTTGGAGACCACTTCAATCTCTCTGGTCACTAGATTACAGACCTAAAAGTTGCAATTCTTCAACAAAAAACTTCAAAAACAGACTCCAACGAGAGACTGCTGAATTGGAATTAATGTGCAAACTGGATACAATTAACTTCGGCTTGAATAGAGAGTGGGAGTGGATGGGTCATTACACAAAGTAAAACTATTTCCCCATGTTTATTGCCCCCCCCCTCGACCCCCCACTGTTCCTCTGATCTTGTCAACTGCTGGAAATGGCCCACCTTGATTATCACTACAAAAGGCTCTCCCTCCCCCCGCTTTCCTGCTGGTAATAGCTCACCTTAAGTGATCACTCTCATTGCAGTGTGTATGGTAACACCCATTGTTTCATGTTCTCTATATATATAAATCTTCCCACTGTATTTTCCACTGAATGCATCCGATGAAGTGAGCTGTAGCTCACGAAAGCTTATGCTCAAATAAATGTGTTAGTCTCTAAGGTGCCACAAGTACTCCTTTTCTTTTTGTTGAGGATAAGCTTTTTATTGCTCTGCCTGCAGCCTGATAGGTTATAATTTTGCTTTGGTTCCTGTAACAGTGATAACTTTGTGAGCATATTTTGTGTTCATAATAATAAACAGATGCTGTTTCACTTTGCAGCAATATTTAGGCTTGGCTAGAATACTTTCTTACTATATAGATGCATATAATTATAGATGTACAAAGTAATGAGCAAAGACTTTCAGACAAACCATCCCAAGATACAATGCACATTTATTTTATATTAAATAAAGGAGAAGATCAACTGGGAAGAAAACACTTAAATCATCTGAAAGTTTTGCATACTATTTGCCCCTCACCGCTGAGGGTTTAAAGTATCTTGAAATATATTTGATTTTGTACATGAGAAATTAATATTTGTTGATAGTTTAAAAGTAACAAGACAGTTGGAATTTACAGAAGAGAATCATAGCATTGTCCATGTTTAAGTCACCATCTTTGACCTTTAGTAGCTGTACATTACGTGAGAGAAACCACATTTTTCACTAATATTTGAAGTGGGTCCCATACTTCTGAATCATTTATATCATAAGTTTATAGGAAAATCCAGAAGGTGAAGACAGAAACACATGGCTTCTTCCAGGCCCTGATCAAAGAGTAATTTTATTATTTGAAGTTTACAAGTACGACGTAGGTTGGGCAACAGACTGATGCCAAGTGTGTGTTAAATTATTCAAAAAGTCAACTGCGTGCCTGCCCTGCCTCCTCTCAAGCTAGAACAAAAGGCTCTGGAAAGTCTGTCCCAGTCTTGGAAAACACACACACTATATAATTACTCAACCTTAGCTACAGCATTACTGCTGCAGTGCTAAAATAGCAAGTACCGTGGGCTCAGGAACAGGAAGCAGCTTTCACACATTTATCTCCATTATACAATAGTTTCCCCAGATCCCTACAGTGAATATGGAAGGGTGCACCTGTCATTTCCCTGACAAGGCTCCCTGCCTCTGTAGCATAACCTTTTCCTGGCCCAGGGGAGGCTGGCCTGAGCTACCCTACTCAGGGCTGGACTGAAGTGTGCCAAGGGGAAGGTTGGGCTTTCCTCTAGGACAAAAACCAGCGGAGATCACTACCCATGATCCATAGCTGGGAAGTGCATGTGAAGCAGGTTTTCCTTTCCACGTCTCTTCTTGTTTCTCTTACGGCCTGGGATCAAGCAGAGGCTTACAAGACACAGTGAAGAATTAAGCTGTTCATACCCCTCACCCCACCCCCCAAAAAAACAGCTGAAACATTTAGCATAGAACCAGCCAATTTAAAGTCAAACACACAAATAAAAAATAATTTAGATTTCAAGATAAGAGTTTTAGATACAAAGATCTCAATCTTCAGCAGGCAGGTCCCATACTATAATTGCAGAAGCAAAACAAAACTGACAAGCTCATAAACAAGGGAGACATACATATGCGCAAGCATCAGACAGGTTTGGGTTCTGCACCAAAAGCTTCAGAAAAGACAGAACACAATCATTTGGGAATTGCACACTGATTTGTTTATATGTTGCCCCTTAATTTCTCATGTGACATGACAAAACAGTACAATTCCTGAAGAACCGATGAAAGCCGTTTCATCCCTAAAACTACTTCTAAAAAGATGAGGTAAAGTACGTTTTATTGCTAGTAGAAAAGGAGTACTTGTGGCACCTTAGAGACTAACAAATTTATTTGAGCATAAGCTTTCGTGAGCTACAGCTCACTTCATCAGATGCATTCAGACGAATGCATGAATGCATCCGATGAAGTGAGCTGTAGCTCATGAAAGCTTATGCTCAAATAAATTTGTTAGTCTCTAAGGTGCCACAAGTACTCCTTTTCTTTTTGCGGATACAGATTAACACGGCTGCTACTCTGAAACCTGTCTTTATTGCTAGTGAGACACATTCATGGTGCATTTTCTGGTAAATGTTTATGTCGTTCTTTGGTATTATGGAACATGCTTGAGAAAGTTATATTTGTGCAAATAATCCATAGTTAGCTAAATTCTCAGTCATTAAAAGGAATTGCCAACACTTAGCTAAATAGACCAAAGGCTTAGCTGTTTCTTCAACTGTCACCTTAATTTTAAAACTTATTTGAAAACATCTTCACCCTAATGGATTTAGTGGCCCACACACGTCTTTGTGACATGTGATCACAGCACCTCTAAAATAAGCAGCCACTCTGATTAATCCAGACTAACTTGGCTCAATAATTGATTAAAGAATTGACAACTTATTTTGCAGGTAAGAAATATCAAATATGTACTAGTTTTCCTTATTGTGTTTTTAGTTATCCAATCTTCATAATTCTTTCCTCTTTCAAAATTCTTCATAGATTCTGCCTGGGAAAAGCCACTGCAGAAATTACACCCATTAATGAAGACTAAGGCCTCTCCTGTTGAGGGCAAGGGCTGTCATGATTAAGAAAGAGATGGTTAAGGGCTTGCTCAAAAAAATCTTTTAGATGTTAAAAACTATGAAGCAAAATAATTGGGCTTTTTAGGGGGTAGGTGGGGAAGAGGGGTGAAGAAAAAGCCAAAATAGGGAAAGAACAAGTTAAAAAAAATGTAGATAAGTTAGATGTCTTTATGCAGCAGGGCCTGATGAAATTCATCCCAGGGTACTTAAGGAACTAGCTGAAACAATCTCTGAACTATTAGCAATTATCTTTGAGAACTCAAGGTGGATGGGTGAGGTCTCAGAGGCCTGGAGAAGGGCATCATAATACAGTGAAAGCTCTGTTATCCAGCCCTGTACCAACCAGAAAGCTCTATAAACCAGCATTTCTAATCTTCATAGGCAGTCCGGTTTATAGTCCGGTTGGCACCGGGGTGGCAGGCTCCCTGCCTGTCTCCATGTGGCTCCCCGGAAGCGGTGACATGTCCCTGCTGCTCCTAGGCAGAGGAACGGCCATGAGGGGTTCAGAATGCGGGAAGGGGTGCAAGGCTGGGACACGGGAAGGGGTACAGGGTGTGGCTCTGAGAGGGAGTTTGGGTACAGGAGGGCACTCGGGGCAGCGAGTTTGGGCACAGGAGGGGATTTGGGGTGCCAGATCCGGGGGGTACTCACCTTGGGCGGCTCCCCACAAACTGCAACATGTCCCAGCTGCTCCTAGGCGGAAGCATAGCTAGGTGGCTCTGCACACTGCCCCTGCCCACAGATGTCACTGCCGCAGGTCCCATTGGCTGTGATTCATAGGAGCTTCAGCTGAGAACAAGTACACTCATAACATGTTAAGTTCCCTTTTCAAACAGATCAGAAGATTTTGGAGTTTCCAGAAGCAGGTAGTTAGTATACAAAGGGTCTCTCCCCCGGCGCCTATCTTCAAAAGGTTGGCTTCAGAGGGGGAGAATTTGCATTGCCCTCATTTCATGGTGGTATAACCTTAGGATATCCACTTCACAAGTATGCTCCAAAAAAACCTTTGAAATTCCTCAGACCTTCCAGAGATGGCATTTATCTTGTCTCTCTGCTAAAGAAGTTCCATATAATCTCACCATAGAACATAAACATTTACATGTGTAATACAATGAACTCCAAAGATGTTAAGCCCCATTCAACGATGTTTAACTGAATTCAATAAAGTTTATCTTAATTCCATAAGGTTTGTTCAAGATATCACAGCTTATTGTCAATCCATTACACATGGATTCGACACATTTCCTTTTCTTCATTGTATCTTGTTTCAGAAATAAGAAGAGAACAAAATATATGGATACCACGACTGCTGTCATAGCAATGGAGGAAGATGCACGTATATGATTATTTTATTGGATCAAACATCAGGTCTTGATACAGGCAAACAAATACTTTGTATTAAAGTCTGATCCAAGAGGCGTAGATCGAACGACACTTCAGTGGAGTTACTCCTTCCTCTTAAAGGTCATATGGTAATCCTGGGCAACTTTTCATTCTCCAACAGCCTTAATATGCAGCATACCACAAAATACCACTCAGTTACACCTGCTCCACATGCAGATAAAACTATTGAGAGATGGTGACACATTCTGGGCTACAGCTTTTCATTAAGCCCAAAGTTTACGACAAGGAACAGGATAAAAGTGAACTGCACAACCCAACCCGGATAAAACTGGAATGATCTGTATAGTAGCACTCAGAGAAAAAGGAAGAGGCAGAATCTGCACTGCCTATCCTTTGTCAAAATTATTTGCAGCTGCAGGGTCCTATTCAATGCATCTGTGAACGAGTGAATTCTCACCAGCACTAGGAATCTGGCAGACCATCATTAGCATACTAATATTTATAAAAGGGGTACTTAGTTTATCCTCTACCCTTAAAATATGTAGTCCCACATTTCCCCATAGTTTGCTCATCTCTCAGCAAGTCCAAAGATTTCTAGAGAGGTAGGCTCAGCTTGTACCCAACTTTCCCCAAACTCAGTACTTTTTTCCTATCAGGTGATTATCTCCTTCCTTACCCCTTTCTGGAGCAGTTTCTTAGGCACTCCTAGGTAATGCTTCAGCCTCCCAGGCTTCAAAAGCGCTGCCTCCTCCTCTCTCTCCTTGGAATGAACTGTTCCCAGGCAAGAACTGTTCAGCAGCAAGCTGGCCTCCTCCATGGCAGAGGATTTGTCCTCCGTCTTGCAGTCCTGGCCCGGGGTCTCTGCTCCACTGGGGCAGGACCACAGCCTCCCCTGCACCGATATCTTGGGCCCTTTGGCCACGCAGTGAGCCCCTCCAGCCATACTGTCTGTGCTGGGAATCCCTCCAGCTCTTATCAGTGCTGTCCTAACCCTATCGCTGCCTTAATTTCCAGCCGCTGTAAAAATAACTGCTAAAAATTTCCTAAAAATAAAAACTGTTGATAAAAATTTTAATAAGTCATTAATCATCAAAATTAGAAAAAAAATTGTATTCTGCCAAACCTATCTACATCCGATCACTGCCGTTAAAATTGGCTAGGCAACTCCCACTGTGCTCCTGGGGTTGAACTCTCCAGGACTGGCTTCAGGGCCATTTTAGAGAAGGGCCCCTTTCATTGGAATTTTTCTCTCTCTGCAGCATGCCAGAGCTTGTCTAATTTAGAGCACAATGCACCATGTTTGATAATGCTTTTGGTTTGATTTAGTTTGTCTTTACTCCTGACAAAATGAAGTCTTTACCTCTGTAAGAAAGCAGCCACAATGGATCTTTGCTACTACCTATAGTAAGTAGATTTTATTTACATTAAAGTTAGGGGACATTGTTTGCTTTTAATTCTTACACTAAGCAATTGGTTGTTTTAGCAATAGTGCACTGTAAAGTCATAACATAACATATAAACGTTTGTGTAATTCTAGAATTAAGCCATAACTCTGAATTAATAGCTTCAATTATTTGCCATGATAATGGGATGATGTGCTGAAGTACCTGACTGTAACTCCACTGTAGGGCCAAGTAGAAGACATTAGCCAGAGAAACACTCAACCATATTTAGTATTTTATTAGTAGAGGGAGCAGAAAAATACAACCATCTTTGTATGATTTTATTTTCCCCACTCCCCTAACAACTTTACTCAAATAGGAAAATTACTTTAAAACACAAGAACACTACGAACTACTACTACATTGACTATTACAAAACTAGGTGAGTGAAATCTGACACACCCGACACACCCTCTTGATCCCGTGTTCAGATCTCTTCTATGAGTAAGCTGTAACAATGCATTCCAGCTACTAATTACAGCTCCTTAAAGTTATGGGGTTAGTGCAAAAACCTACTCCAACACAATTGCTTCAACTTCTGTACCGACAGCAATAAAACTACTACTCAGTGCAGGAGCACCTCCCAAAATAGCCTTCCATGCAGATTATGGGATATTGTTTTCAATCAAATCTAAACATTTCTCTAAAATCATTTCATAAAGAAATGCTTGAAAATAAGACAGGCTAATTTCAAAAATCATTGCTTCAGAAAGCTTTTGGGTATAAATAGGCAACATTCTACAAAAGGTAGCTGAGAATTCAAGTCTCAGGTAATCTACAAGAGAATATCCATAGGACTGAATAGAATATCTGAGAGTATTAACAGGTATAATAGAATTCCTTTGGTCTGTTAATATGAATAAAAAATAGAATTGTCTTTCAGTTTACACCACCAGAAAAAACATCCTGGTTTTGTACAGGAAGAATAGTCCTTATTACTCTTCCATAAAGAAGTTTGAGAACTACTGTTGTATGGATGTTTCTCTTTAAAGAGCAATAAATCCATTTTAATGCTCAATATTGCATTTCTGATTCTCATAGTAGTAATCTGTGGAACTGCTCATATTTCCTTAAAGAGTTAACAGCAACTATGGGGAAAAAAAGTCACAAGGCAGCAATCTTACAATTACTTTCAGTTCTAAGACAAAACTCCAGCAAAGGCAATACAAAGGTGCTGCTTAAGTAAGCAGAGTCTTGACAAAGTCTGCACTGCAAACTAAGAACATAAGAATGGCCATACTGAACCACACCAGTGGTCCAACTAGCCCAGTATCATGTTTTCTGACAGCAGCCAGAGCCAGAGGGCACAAACAGAGCAGGGCAATTTATCAAATCATCCATCCCCTGCTTCTGGCACAGTCATAGGTTTAGGGACAGGTAGAATATGGGGTTGCTTCCCTGACCATCTTGGCTAATAGCCATTGATAGACCTATTCCCCATGAACTTACCTAATTCTTTTCTGAATCCCATTATAATTTTGTCCTTCACAACATCCCCTGGCAATGAGTTCCACAGGTTGATTGTGCATATTGTGAAAATGTACTTCCTTGTGTTTGATTTAAACCTGCTGCCTATTAATTTCATAGGGTGACCCTTAGTTCTTGTGGTACACGAAGGGGCAATAACACTTCCTTATTCACTTTCTCCAAATCATTCATGATTTTATATGTATCATATCATTTCATCTGTATCATATCCCCCTTAGTCATCTCTTTTCTAAGCTGAATAGTCTCAGCTCTCTCATATGGAATCTGTTTCATAACCCTCGTCATTTTATGACCCTTCTCTGTACTTTTCCCAATTCTAATATATCTTTCACTATGGAGTGACCAAAACTGCATGCAGTACTCAAGGTGTGGGTGTACCATGAACATATATAGTGGCATTTTTATATTTTCTGTCTCATTATCTATCCTTTTCCTAACGGTTCCTAACATTGTTAGCTCTTTTGACTGCCACTACACATTGAGTGGATGTTTTCAGAGACCTATCTATGCTGACTTCAAGAATTCTTTCTTAAGTAGTAACAGCTAATTTAGACCCCATCATTTTGTATGTCTAGTTGGGATTACGTCTTCCAATGGGCATTACACTTTGCATTTAACATTGAATTTCATCTGCCGTTTTGTTACTCCATCACCCAGTTTTGTGAGATCTTTTTGTTGCTCTTTGCAGTCTGCTTTGTACTTAATTATCTTGAGTAATTTTGTATTATCTGCAAACTTTACCACCACTATTTACCCCATTTGCCACATCATTTATGAACAAGTTCAATAGTACACATCCTAGTACAGATCCTTAGGGATTGCTGCTATTTTCTTCTCTACTCCGTGAAAACTGACCATTTAATTCCTACCTTTTGTTTCCTATCTTTTAACCAATGACTGATCCATGAGAGAACCTTCCCTCTTATTCTATGACTGCCTACTTTGCTAAAGAGGCTTTGATGAAGGACCTCATCAAGGGCTGTCTGAAAGCCCAAGTACATTATATCCACTGGATCACCCTTGTCCAAATGTTTGTAGACCCCTTCTTAGAATTCTAACCAATTGGTAAGGCATGATTTTCTTTTATAAAAGCTGTTTTGCCTCTTCTCCAACATATCTTCATCTGTGTGCCTGACAATTCTGTTCTTTATTACAGTTTCAACCAATTTGCCTGATATTAAAATTAGATTTATTGGCCTGTAATCACCAGGATCTGGAGCCCTTTTAAAAACTAGCTTTACATTAGCTATCCTCCAGTTATCTGGTACAGTGCTGATTTAGCTGATAGGTTACATACCCCAGTTGTTAGTTCTGCAATTTCATGTATGAGTTCCTTCAGAACTCTTGGGAAAATACCATCTGGTCCTGGTGACTTATTACTGTTTAATTTATCTATTTGCTCCAAAACCTCCTCTACTGACACCTCAATCTGGGACAGTTCCTCATATTTGTCATCTAAAAAGAATGGCACAGGTGTGGGGACCTCCCTCACCCACATCCTCTGCAGTTAAGAGTGATGTAGAGAATTAATTTAAGTTCTCCACAACCACCATGTCTTCTTGAGTGCTCTGTTAGCTCCTCGATCATCCAGTGGCCCCACTGATTGTTTGGCAGGCTTCTTGCTTCTAATGTACTTTAAAAAGAAGTTCTGCTGTTAGGTTTTATATCTTTTGCTAGTTGCTCTTCAAATTCTTTTTTGCCTGCCTAATTATACTTTTACACTTGACTTGCGAGAGTTTATGCTCCTTTCTATTTTCCTTAGTAAGATTTGACTTCCAATTTTTAAAGGATGTCTTTTTGTCTCTATCTGCCTCTTTCACTCTGCTTAGCCATTGTGGCCTTTTTTAGGGTATGTCTACACTACAGAATAAGGTCGAATTTATAGAAGTCGGTTTTTTAGAAATCAGTTTTATATATTCGAGTGTGTGTGTCCCCACAGAAAATGCTCTAAGTGCATTAACTCGGCGGAGCACTTCCACAGTACCGAGGCTAGAGTCGACTTCCGGAGCGTTGCACTGTGGGTAGCTATCCCACAGTTCCCGCAGTCTCCGCTGCCCATTGGAATTCTGGGTTGAGATCCCAATGCCTGATGGGGCTAAAACATTGTCGCGGGTGATTCTGGGTACATATCGTCAGGCCCCCGTTCCCTCCCTCCCTCTGTGAAAGCAAGGGCAGACAATCATTTCACGCCTTTTTTCCTGAGTTACCTGTGCAGACGCCATACCACTGCAAGCATGGAGCCCGCTCAGGTAACCGTCACCCTATGTCTCCTGGGTGCAGGCAGACGCGGTACGGCATTACTACACAGTAGCAGCAACCCCTTGCCTTGTGGCAGCAGACGGTACAGTACGACTGGTAGTCGTCATCGTCATGTCCGAGGTGCTCCTAGCCTAGGAGCTAGGACTAAATTTGGAGTGACTTGACCAGGTCATTCTCTTTAGTCCTGCAGTCAGTCCTATTGAACCGTCTTATGGTGAGCGGGCAGGCGATACGGACTGCTAGCAGTCGTATTGTACCATCTTCTGCCGAGCAGCCATGAGATGTGGATGGCATGCAGTCCTTCTGCACCGTCTGCTGCCAGCCAAAGATGTAAAAGATAGATGGAGTGGATCAAAACAAGAAATAGACCAGATTTGTTTTGTACTCATTTGCTTCCCCCCCCTCCCCTGTCTAGGGGACTCATTCTTCTAGATCACACTGCAGTCACTCACAGAGAAGGTGCAGCGAGGTAAATCTAGCCATGTATCAATCAGAGGCCAGGCTAACCTTCTTGTTCCAATAAGGACAATAACTTAGGTGCACCATTTCTTATTGGAACCCTCCGTGAAGTCCTGCCTGAAATACTCCTTGATGTAAAGCCACCCCCTTTGTTGATTTTAGCTCCCTGAAGCCAACCCTGTAAGCCGTGTCCTCAGTCGCCCCTCCCGGCATCAGAGCAACAGCAAACAATCAGGCATTTGAGAGTGCTGTCCAGAGCAGTCACAATGGAGCACTCTGATGGGGCTAAAACATTGTCGCGGGTGGTTCTGGGTACGTATCGTCAGGCCCCCGTTCCCTCCCTCCCTCCATGAAAGCAAGGGCAGACAATCATTTCACGCCTTTTTTCCTGACTTACCTGTGCAGACGCCGTACCACGGTGAGCATGGAGCCCGCTTAGGTAACCGTCACCCTATGTCTCCTGGGTGCTGGCAGACGCGGTACGGCTTTGCTGCACAGTAGCAGCAACCCATTGCCTTCTGGCAGCAGACGGTGCAATACGACTGGTAGTCGTCCTCGTCGTGTCCGAGGTGCTCCTGGCCACGTCGGCTGGGAGCGCCTGGGCAGACATGGGCGCAGGGACTAAATTTGGAGTGACTTTACCAGGTCATTCTCTTTAGTCCTGCAGTCAGTCCTATTGAACCGTCTTATGGTGAGCGGGCAGGCGATACGGACTCCTAGCAGTCGTACTGTACCATCTTCTGCCACGCAGGCAAGAGATGAGGATTGCTAGTAGTCGTATTGTACCATCTTCTGCCAGGCAGGCAAGAGATGAGGATGGCTAGCAGTCGTACTGTACCATCTTCTGCCGAGCAGCCATGAGATGTGGATGGCATGCAGTCCTTCTGCACCGTCTGCTGCCAGCCAAAGATGTAAAAGATAGATGGAGTGGGTCAAAACAAGAAATAGACCAGATTTATTTTGTACTCATTTGCCTCCTCCCCTGTCTAGGGGACTCATTCCTCTAGGTCACACTGCAGTCACTCACAGAGAAGGTGCAGCGAGGTAAATCTAGCCATGTATCAATCAGAGGCCAGGCTAATCTCCTTGTTCCAATAAGAACGGTAACTTAGGTGCACCATTTCTTATTGGAACCCTCCGTGAAGTCCTGCCTGAAATACTCCTTGATGTACAGGCACCCCCTTTGTTGATTTTAGCTCCCTGAAGCCAACCCTGTAAGCCGTGTCGTCAGTCGCCCCTCCCTCCGTCAGAGCAACGGCAGACAATCGTTCCGCGCCTTTTTTCTGTGCGGACACCATACCAAGGCAAGCATGGAGGCCGCTGAGCTCATTTTGGCAATTAGGAGCACATCAACCACCACACGCATTATCCAGCAGTATATGCAGCACCAGAACATGGCAAAGCGATACCGGGCGAGGAGGCGACGTCAGCGCGGTCCCGTGAGTGATCAGGACATGGACACAGATTTCTCTGAAAGCATGGGCCCTGCCAGTGCATGCATCATGGTGCTAATGGGGCAGGTTCATGCTGTGGAACGCCGATTCTGGGCTCGGGAAACAAGCACAGACTGGTGGGACCGCATAGTGTTGCAGGTCTGGGAAGATTCCCAGTGGCTGTGAAACTTTCGCATGCATAAGGGCACTTTCATGGAACTTTGTGACTTGCTTTCCCCTGCCCTGAAGCGCATGAATACCAAGATGAGAGCAGCCCTCACAGTTGAGAAGCGAGTGGCGATAGCCCTGTGGAAGCTTGCAACGCCAGACAGCTACCGGTCAGTTGGGAATCAATTTGGAGTGGGCAAATCTACTGTGGGGGCTGCTGTGATGCAAGTAGCCCACGCAATCAAAGATCTGCTGATATCAAGGGTAGTGACCCTGGGAAATGTGCAGGTCATAGTGGATGGCTTTGCTGCAATGGGATTCCCTAACTGTGGTGGGGCTATAGACGGAACCCATATCCCTATCTTGGCACCGGAGCACCAAGCCGCCGAGTACATAAACCGCAAGGGGTACTTTTCGATAATGCTGCAAGCTCTGGTGGATCACAAGGGACGTTTCACCAACATCAACGTGGGATGGCCGGGAAAGGTGCATGACGCTCGCATCTTCAGGAACTCTGGTCTGTTTCAAAAGCTGCAGGAAGGGACTTTATTTCCAGACCAGAAAATAACTGTTGGGGATGTTGAAATGCCTATATGTATCCTTGGGGACCCAGCCTACCCCTTAATGCCATGGCTCATGAAGCCGTACACAGGCAGCCTGGACAGTAGTCAGGAGCTGTTCAACTACAGGCTGAGCAAGTGCAGAATGGTGGTAGAATGTGCATTTGGACGTTTAAAGGCGC
This sequence comes from Lepidochelys kempii, assembly GCF_965140285.1. NCBI lineage: Eukaryota > Metazoa > Chordata > Testudines > Cheloniidae > Lepidochelys > Lepidochelys kempii. The sequence continues at coordinate 11,447,763 of NC_136394.1, forward strand.
GCTGGCGCAGTTTACTGACTCGCTTAGACCTCAGCGAAACCAATATTCCCACTGTTATTACTGCTTGCTGTGTGCTCCACAATATCTGTGAGAGTAAGGGGGAGACGTTTATGGCGAGGTGGGAGGTTGAGGCAAATCGCCTGGCTGCTGGTTACGCGCAGCCAGACACCAGGGCGGTTAGAAGAGCACAGGAGGGCACGGTACGCATCAGAGAAGCTTTGAAAACCAGTTTCATGACTGGCCAGGCTACGGTGTGAAAGTTCTGTTTGTTTCTCCTTGATGAAACCCCCCGCCCCTTGTTTCACTCTACTTCCCTGTAAGCTAACCACCCGCCCCTCCTCCCTTCAATCACCCCTTGCAGAGGCAATAAAGTCATTGTTGCTTCACATTCATGCATTCTTTATTCATTCATCACACAAATAGGGGGATGACTACCAAGGTAGCCCAGGAGGGGTGGTGGAGGAGGGAAGGAAAATGCCATACAGCACTTTAAGCACAGCACTTTAAAAGTTTACAACTTTAAAATTTATTGAATGACAGCCTTCTTTTTTGGGGGCAATCCTCTGTGGTGGAGTGGCTGGTTGGCCGGAGGCCCCCCCACCGCGTTCTTGGGCGTCTGGGTGTGGAGGCTATGGAACTTGGGGAGGAGGGCGGTTGGTTACAGAGGGGCTGCAGTGGCAGTCTGTGCTCCAGCTGCCTTTGCTGCAGCTCAACCATACACTGGAGCATACTGGTTTGGTCCTACAGCAGCCTCAGCATTGAATCCTGCCTCCTCTCATCACGCTGCCACCACATTTGAGCTTCAGCCCTGTCTTCAGCCCGCCACTTACTCTCTTCAGCCCGCCACCTCTCCTCCCGGTCATTTTGTGCTTTCCTGCACTCTGACATTATTTCCCTCCACGCATTTGTCTGTGCTCTGTCAGTGTGGGAGGACAGCATGAGCTCGGAGAACATTTCATCGCGAGTGCGTTTTTTTTTCTTTCTAAGCTTCACTAGCCTCTGGGAAGGAGAAGATCCTGTGATCATTGAAACACATGCAGCTGGTGGAGAAAAAAAAAAAGGGACAGCGGTATTTAAAAAGACACATTTTATAAAACAGTGGCTACACTCTTTCAGGGTAATCCTTGCTGTTAACATTACATACATAGCACATGTGCTTTCGTTACAAGGTCGCATTTTGCCTCCTCCCACTGCGTAACTAACCCCTCAACCTTCCCCCCTCCCTGTGGCTAACAGCGGGGAACATTTCTGTTTAGCCACAGGCAAACAGCCCAGCAGGAATGGGCTCCGAGTGTCCCCTGAAGAAAAGCACTCTATTTCAACCAGGTGACCATGAATTATATCTCACTCTCCTGAGGATAACACAGAGAGATAAAGAACGGATGTTGTTTGAATGCCAGCAAACATACACTGCAATGCTTTGTTCTACAATGATTCCCGAGTACGTGTTACTGGCCTGGAGTGGTAAAGTGTCCTACCATGAAGGACGCAATAAGGCTGCCCTCCCCAGAAACCTTTTGCAAAGGCTTTAGGACTACATCTAGGAGAACCGCAAATGCCAGGGCAAAGTAATCCTTTCACATGCTTGCTTTTAAACCATGTATAGTATTTTAAAAGGTACACTCACCAGAGGTCCCTTCTCCGCCTGCTGGGTCCAGGAGGCAGCCTTGGGTGGGTTCGGGGGGTACTGGCTCCAGGTCTAGGGTGAGAAACAGTTCCTGGCTGTCGGGAAAACCGGTTTCTCTGCTTGCTTGCTGTGAGCTATCTACAACCTCCTCCTCCTCATCATCATCTTCTTCATCCCCAAAACCTGCTTCCGTATTGCCTCCATCTCCATTGAAGGAGTCAAACAACACGGCTGGGGTAGTGGTGGCTGAACCCCCTAAAATGGCACGCAGCTCATCATAGAAGCAGCATGTTTGGGGCTCTGACCCAGAGCGGCCGTTCGCCTCTCTGGTTTTCTGGTAGGCTTGCCTCAGCTCCTTCAGTTTCACGCGGCACTGCTTCGGGTCCCTGTTATGGCCTCTGTCCTTCATGCCCTGGGATTTTGACAAAGGTTTTGGCATTTCGAAAACTGGAACGGAGTTCTGATAGCACGGATTCCTCTCCCCAAACAGCAATCAGATCCCGTACCTCCCGTTCGGTCCATGCTGGAGCTCTTTTGCGATTCTGGGACTCCATCATGGTCACCTGTGCTGATGAGCTCTGCATGGTCACCTGCAGCTTTCCACGCTGGCCAAACAGGAAATGAGATTCAAAAGTTCGCGGTTCTTTTCCTGTCTACCTGGCCAGTGCATCTGAGTTGAGAGTGCTGTCCAGAGCGGTCATAATGGAGCACTCTGGGATAGCTCCCGGAGGCCAATACCATCGAATTGTGTCCACAGTACCCCAAATTCGAGCCGGCAACGTCGATTTAAGCGCTAATCCACTTGTCAGGGGTGGAGTAAGGAAATCGATTTTAAGAGCCCTTTAAGTCGAAATAAAGGGCTTCATTGTGTGGACGGGTGCAGGTTTACATCGATTTAACGCTGCTAAATTCGACCTAAAGTCCTAGTGTAGACCAGGGCTTAGTCCTCTTACACTGTTTGAGATGATAGTATTAAAATGTATGTGTGTACTTTTTTTTTTTTTTTTAATTTGGGGGTCTCTCATTTTTGTGTAGTTCCCCTTTTTTAAGTTAAATTCTAGGGTGGTAGGTTTCTTTGGTATTTTCCTCCATACAAGAATGTTAAATTTTAATTACACTGTGGTCCCTATTCGTGAGTTCTTCAGCTATATTCACCTCTTGGACCAGATCCTGTCCGCCCCTTAGGACTAAATCAAGAATTGCCTCACCCTTTGTGGGTTCTAGGACTAGCTTGTCCAAGAAGCAGTCATGTATGGTCTAGAAATTTTACCTCTACATCCCATCCTGAGGTGACATGCTCCCAGTCAATATGGGAATAATTAATATCCCTTATTATTATGAGGTTTTTTGTTTCTTTAGCCTTTCTGATCTCCCTGAGCATTTCACAATTGCTGTCACCATCCTGGTCAGGTGGCCACTAGTATATTCCTACAGCTACTTTCTTATTATTCAAGCATAGAATTTCTACCTATCGAGATTCTATGGTAATGTTTGAAGTTTGAACTAAATCAAGAGCTAGCCTCAATAATACATACCTTGTCACTTCCAGTCTGCATTACAGCAATGCAAGGTCTCTTGCCTTAAAAGCATCAACCCAATGAAAATTGAAAACCCGTGCAGAATGCAGTGGCTTCCTTTCTCAGCGAAGCAGGTTACTATGAGTATACCATCTCTGTACTCCACTGGGTTTCTGTATATACCATGTCGAACTTAAGGTCTACATTCTCATTTACATAGCTCTAAATGGACTGGGCTAATGTCACTCAGACCTCAGTTGCCATCAATAAGTCTCCTCGGGTATTACGAAACAGTCTATTACCACAATGAAGCCTGTTTGTGAAGGAGACGAGTTTTTCTGAGGCTGACCCAAGGTATTAAAACAGAATCGCACAGGAACTAGAACCACAAAGCTCATCACTTTCCAGCACAAATGCAAAGCACACTTGAATCTTGCCTGTCCAACACCACCCCCTGGTATATCAAGTTAAAGATTTTATAATCCATGTACGTGCAATCTTTCCCTAAGGGAGAGGAAGACAAGATCCCCACTTAACAGAGGTTAGTCACTGCTTATTTTTAACTGTGGAAGGCATTCTGGTACCATGGTAATAGGCATGGTAAAACACTGAACAGAACAGAAATAAGATGACTTTTGCTATTGAAAAAGCAGATGGAATTGCAATTTATGCAGTATGAATCCCCACACTGGAGAAAGCAGAACTCTGATGAAGGGGAGGGACTTGGAGGGCTCAGCCTCCTTGAATGAGAAATTTGGACTCCCTTTGCATTGACCTAGCAAACCTGCAGAATAGTCTCATAGAATGCAAGTACTCAGCAACAATCCACACTACATAAGAGTTTAATCTGTGGACATTTTGACTGAAATCCTCTAAAATTAGTTAAATCCCCAAATGTCACACCACTTTAAAACATACTGATGTTAAGAAGATTTAAAATATACAGAAAATTCTGAACCATTCATTAAGAATTAACTTACTTATGGTGTAAAGCCATCCAGAGAGACTAGGATGGAAAAACTGAGCTGTCACTTGCAGGACTGTTTCCAACTTGTTAATCTGTTTCACCAAATCCCCCTACATTAGCCCAGACAAATGCATTCATCTCCTCTCCCATAACATTGAGACAGAAATGTTAACAGTTAATGGTCCTATGCCCCCCATGATAGGGGCTAACCTCATTCAGGCCTTGAATACAAAGTTACACTGGATTAACTTGAGTTTGTTCACTTCAAAATGCCTTGCACTCCACATCTTTTCAAGTTAATTATGTGGCGTTTTTGAGCACAATAATCAATACTCCTTGCAATAGGAGTAGCTCCACTTTTAAAGTGAGTATACTCACTTTAAGGTTCACATGGACATATTTTTAACTACTCCACTTCTGGCAGTCCTCCCGCCAGATCACACCTGGATCAGTCTATGTACCTGTTTTCCCTTCCACTGTCCCATAGTCATCTTGACTTTATCACAGGGTGGATTAAAATCAATGATATTTAAAATACAAATAAAAAAAAACACGGATTTTTTTGATAAAATGCTTTTTGAGGAAAAACCTATCTAAAGATAGTTTTAATTAAGATACATTATAGCTCAAAGATATCTCATCATGGAATAGGGATTATAAATTCTAATTCTATAATATGAGACAATATATTCATGTAATGGTTAAGAAATGTTTTGTAAATGAGTTCCAATAGTTCATGGATTAGAGACCCAATCTTATGGGGTTCCAGGGGCTGCTATATAGATTATTTAGCTTATTTCTCTATCTACCCAATGGGACTCAGTGCTAAGTCTAGAAGATACCATCAGAGATGCTTAGTTTTGCAGTTCTCAAACTGTGGATGTGTGTCTCCAGAAATAACAAGCTTGTTAACTGCAAAAATGTTTTTAAATAAATAAATAAATAAATAAATAGAGGTGAAAAATAACAAACCTCAACCCTATCGCCCCTCTGCAAATTAGTGTAACAGAGTCAGTCTCTTACCTCTCTCTAAAAGTGAAAAGTTTTAAAACGTTCAATGAATAAAAGATTGTTGGGGCGGAAAAGATCTGGACAAGGAGAAGAAGTCTGGAGATAGAAGGGACAGGATGTAGAAACAAAAGTGAAACTGTTTGAGCAGCATATTCCAGAAGTCTTGAGGTCTGAGCGTAGCCCTCATTGATTTGAGATTTACTATAGCATTTTCTCACTAGACAGGAAAACCTATAATGGCAGCAGGCCGTAAAAGAGACCCACTTTGTGTCTCATATATCTCTGAGTTGTGAAGAATATGTATTAAGGTTATAACAACCAACAAGAATGCACTTTTATGTAAAAAGAAAAGGAGTACTTGTGGCACCTTAGAGACTAACCAATTTATTTGAGCATAAGCTTTCGTGAGCTACAGCTCAATTCATCAGATGCATACCGTGGAAAATACAGATGTTTTTATACACACAGACCATGAAAAAATGGGTGTTTATCACTACAAAAGGTTTTCTCTCTCCCCCCACCCCACTCTCCTGTTGGTAATAGCTTATCTAAAGTGATCACTCTCCTTACAACGTGTATGATAATCAAGGTGGGCCATTTCCAGCACAAATCCAGAGAGACTGAAGTGTTCTCCGACTGGTTTATAAATGTTATAATTCTTGACATCTGATTTGTGTCCATTTATTCTTTTACGTACAGACTGTCTAGTTTGACCAACGTACATGGCAGAGGGGCATTGCTGGCACATGATGGCATATATCACATTGGTAGATGTGCAGGTGAACGAGCCTCTGATAGTGTGGCTGATGTTATTAGGCCCTGTGATGGTGTCCCCTGAATAAATATGTGGGCACAGTTGGCAACAGGCTTTGTTGCAAGGATAGTTTCCTGGGTTAGTGGTTCTGTTGTGTGGTATGTGGTTGCTGGTGAGTATTCGCTTCAGGTTGGGGGGCTGTCTGTAGGCAAGAACTGGCCTGTCTCCCAAGATTTGTGAGAGAGTGTTGGGTCGTCCTTCAGGATAGGTTGTAGATCCTTGATAATGCGTTGGAGGGGTTTTAGTTGGGGCTGAAGGTGACAGCTAGTGGCATTCTGTTATTTTCTTTGTTAGGCCTATCCCGTAGTAGGTGACTTCTGGGAACTCTTCTGGCTCTATCAATCTGTTTCTTCACTTCAGCAGGTGGGTATTGTAGTTGAAAGAATGCTTGATAGAGATCTTGTAGGTGTCAAACAGCCACACTATCAGAGGCTCATTCACCTGCACATCTGCCAATGTGATATATGACCAATCCACCCTGTTATCACCTCTCCAATTAAATGTTGGAACTCAGCCAGATTGTGCCCCTTTGAGACCAGGTAGTGATGAGTTTACACACCCAGTCATATACCGATTATAGTAACCATAACATCCCCATGCTTCTGCATGGACCCCACTAGAGCTCCTGGATTTTATTACCCCCTTTGGAGGCCTGCATGTACAATCCCACCTGGAGAAGAGTTGTCAGAATGCAGACACATATAAGACACGAGCAGAGAAAATGAAGAAGAGGGAATGCAGTACCGAGTCAATGCAAAGGAGCTCCGGTAGAAGTACCTGAAGGCAAGGTACAAGAAGAGGACCTCCACTAATGCTTCCACTACCTGCCCATGCTATCAGGAACTGGACAGCACTTTTGTTAGCAATGCCATCACCATACCTAAGAAGGCGTGGACAGTTTTCCACAAAGCACCCCAGACAACACAGCAAGAAACAGCCTTTGACACCATGTTGACCAAGATTTTCCAGGGCAGCCAAGAACTGTACAACATGGCAGATTCAGAGATTACATGAGACTCCCATGTGGACAGCCATACTGACAATCACCCAGAAAATGCTGCAGAGTGGTGCTGTATCTTTCAGTATTATGCACTGTACTACAATACAGCGGCACTGGGAAATTTAAGATACTGTTCTCTTACTCTTCTCTGGGTACTGGCTCCCTACCACCATGTTCCCAAGCTGCTTCCTGCTCACTCTCCCTCCTTTCCCAGTCCACCATGCCCCTATTCATGATATTGGCACCACAAGGATTTAAAGAAAATGAAACACTGCATGGTAGGCATGTTTATTGTAGATGTAGATATAGAAAGAGAAATAGCAGTAGAAATAGTACTTTGGCTCAGTCATTAATGCCCCCAGTTTTTAGGAAACTTCAAATTTTATACTGTAAATTGCCCAAATTAGGCTACACAGATATTTAAAGCGCATATGGATTTTAAGCCATTATAAGGCATTAATGGCTACCTAAACCCCTTGGGTTCAGATCAATTACTGCAGAATTTTATTCATTTCATAATGCACTTTATGCTGATTTGTGGGTGTCAAAGAAGAGAACTTAAGGCAAAGATTGTGCTCTATTTTGGCATGCACACTGAAAGGCAATGCAGCTTTCTCAAGACAGAAGCTTCCTTCCATTCCTGTATCAGCAGAAGGGACACCATCCTGGTAAACAGCAGCACTGCATACCTCTCTGGTTTGCCCATTGTCTTGGTAAGTTAAATCACTTTGATTTAAATCAGTTCACCCTGCTGAGGGCTGACCTGGTAATAGTCTTCAAATATGTTAAGGGCTGTTATAAAGAGGACACTGACCAATTGTTTTCCATATCCACCTGCAGACAGGACAAGTAATCAGTTTAACCTGCAGCAAGGGAAATTTAGGTTAGATATTAGGAAAAACTTTCTAAACATTAGGATAGTTAAACTGGAATGGGTTACCAGGGTAGATTGTGGAATCCCATCATTGGAGCTTTTTAAGAACAAGTTAGGGTATGTCTACATAAACGCATTTTCCAGCAAGCTGGAGTGTAAACTACCACACGCTGTTTGTTTGGACCCTGCCGCTTTGCACTAAAAGTTTAGTGTTTTGACCTACCCAGTTTCAAAGCAGAGGAGAACCAAGTGCAGTAGGAAGCTTCTGGTGTGTGGCAGCAGAGCCCACGCCAACACTTAGGGTATGTCTACACTGCAATTAAAACACGCAGCTGGCCTGTGCCAGCTGACTCAGGGCTCAGGCTAAAGGCCATTTAATTACAGTGTAGATGTTTGGGGACCCTTCCACTTTGCAAGGTCCCAGAGCCTGTGTTGCAACCCAAGACCAAACATCTACACTGCAATAAAAGAGCCCCTTAGCCTGACCCTAGCTAGCCTCAGCCAGCTAGCATGGGCCAGCCGCAGGTGTCTAATTGCAAGGTAGACATACTCTAGGTGTCTGTGTGGGCCATGCTTACATACACCAGAGTTACGTACATTAGTGCACTTTGATCTACTCTGCTTTCAACAGGATAGATAAAAGAATGCTAGAGAACTTTTAGTGGAAGTACAGACATTCTCTTAGTATGCAGCACATTAGGGCAAGGCAGATTTACAACCCAGCTTGCCATGAACTAAATATTCATACAGAGAAGCCCTTAGACATGTCAAGAATGATCTAGGTATATTTGGTTCTGCCGCAGCACAGTGGGTGGACATGAACTAGATGACCTCTGGAGGACCCTGCCATCCCTAATTAATACTATCATATGATTTCGCACTCTGAGCACTGATTCTGATCCTGAATGTTATACGTTCAATAGCCCTAGACCCTTGAGAGAGATTCTCAGAGTTTACATTTTTTTCAGCAAGACTCGTCTCAAAATTACATGGCATTCCATTAGTTAGGAGTGTGAAAACTCCAACTGTCCCTCTTTTTTGCACAGAGCTCAGTAGATCCCCTGAATATTATATGAAATGGGACCACTGACAAATCAAAACATACCACAACAGTGGAACTGGCAGACAAGTGAGGAAGAAGAGACCAAAAGCAAGCTTGAAAAATAAGAACAGCATTAGCTCAATTATTTTCCTATAGAAAGCATGAAAATACCACTAATACATCTTAATACTTAGCACTTATAGTGCACTTTTTATCCTTATATCTCTTCAAGCACAAAGACCGGCACTATTTCCATTTTATAGATAAGAGAGCTGAATCATTAAGAAATTAAGTGACTTGACCAAAGTCACAGTGGCAGAACTGGGAATAGAATCTAGGTCTCCAAGGTCTCAGCCAGCTTCACCTCAACCATCTGAGACCTGGTTCTATTCCCATCTCTGTTGTTATAACCTTGGTCAAGCAATTTAATCTTTCAGTGCATCATCTGACAGTCTAACATCACACCTTTATGTCCTGTTCAAGACAAGGCCTGAAAGCACATCATCTCGATGCTCTACCCACCTCATCTGGCTCCCAGTTCTCTTTCAATACCAGTTCCACATCCTCATCCTGATCTTCACTGCTATCAACAGATCTGGCTCCAGCTGCATCACAGACCACCTCTCCATCATCCATAACCCAGGACTGCTGCAACCTTCTGGAACAATGTAGCTAACAAAGCCCAGAAATAAACACATGAGAAATAAGGGTTCTGTTCACATGCTTCTTTTGTGGAAAAAATTACTAGAGATTAGGCAGAGCCAAAGTCTGATTTCTGAGCATGCTGCAAAACACATCTATTTGAACTTGAGAGGGTAGACAAGCACGTAGAACATGACCATTCAGATTTAGTTTATCTGTGAAGTGCTTGGATATGTTGGCAACGAGCACCGCAGAAAAGCCTACGACACCCTCTGATGGGTAGGAATTAGTGTCCGGGCAAGTGGAGGATGAAAGGAGGAGAACTGTGTATACAATTTCCTACAAAATTTTAGCTTTTCTTTTAAAATGTTTCTAGCCCTTATGGTTGCAAAATTTGCCTAGTGAAAATGAAGCAAATGTCAACTGATGCAATGTTCTCCTCAGGAATATAAAAACAGCTTCAATGCCTTTTGTTGCTGTTCAGAGCTTTCACTGCTTTGCAAGTTGATAAGACTTCTCAGGTTCACTGTTATTCAATACCCCAGGGCAACAGAAAATCTGACAAAAACGGTGATTTTCTGCTATTGCTTAGGAAAGCTAGACCAGCAGCAGTCAGGTAATGCATAAAACCAAAAAGGTGTCTGAAGGAAGGGTAAAGTTGCAAAACCATCCACTGCTTCGTAGCACTAGGAAAGGGGTGGAAGTGATAAAGATGCTGTCATAAGTCTCTTAGGAATGCTTCTACTCTTAAAACAGCTGGGAGTGGGATTTGGTTCAAGTTAAAAACTGCAAGGTTGATATCAAAGATGAAACCCCTCAGCAAGGCCCAGCCTGTTCCTCCTTTCCAGCAGCCAAGGATTAGGTTTCACCAATGTGTTGCTGTTACTTACACATTCACATGTTCTGTATCATCCTCAGCTAGCAGGAATTTGATGCAGTTGTTAATCTTTACTATGATGTAAAATGAATGCTTGTAATTCTTCCAATACTTAAGAATTTGCTGATAGCATTCTCTGCCCCAGATGTGATGTCTGAAATGCTATTTTGTTAGTTAAAATGTTACTGGTCTTCTTGAAGAGCTTCTTTTGCCTTGGCTGTGGGTGGGGAATCTAGTATTTACTGGACACCCAGCTGGTCTTCCGTCACTGTGGACCTCTCCCCTCCCTGGAGGGTCCTCTTGCTCCCTAGAAACACATCATTGTTACTGGCTTACTTCCGGATCCTCAGTAACACATCTTCCCAGAGGAAATTAAGCTAAGTGGAGAGGAGTTTGTTTTGGGGAAGAACAGATTCCTTTTCCCCATCTCTCTCTCACCCCATTTCCACACAGACACCCCCGCCCCCCTCCCCGTTGTGTTGTTGTTGTTGTTGCTTTTAATATCCTAGATTTGGCCTAATTTCAGTATGGTGAAATGCAGAAGACTTTGTTCTATTAGAATTTATTCTCAGCTCTGTTAAAAAACAATGTAAGCAACCCATCAGACCCTCAGTTACCTTATCCATAAGACAAACAACCTAAAGCGTTACTCAGTAAAAACTGTAAAGCATACAGATTTACACTAGTCAGCAGAAAAGGTAACCCATGGTATGCTGGCTCCCAATCCAGTGCACTTTGCTATAGGCTCAAGAGTACTCTGTGGAGGATGGTCTCTTTCAGAGTCATCCTATGCTGACACTGCTGAACAATGGCAGCTTAGTTTTGGCTTTTTGTTACCAGAAGATGTCAAATTTTAGAGAAGAACTCGAAGATTTGGGGAAAATAAAGTTAGTCATTTGAATTACAATGAGCCACCAATGTGATCTGGCTGTGAAAAAAGGGCAATTGTAATCCTCGGATGTATTAGGCAAAGCATTTCTACTAGAGATGGACAAGTATTAATGACATTATATAAGGCATCCATAAGACCTCACTTGGATCCTGTGTACAATTTCAGTCATAGAATCATAGAATCATAGACTATCAGGGTTGGAAGGGACCTCAGGAGGTCATCTAGTGCAACCCCCTGCTCAAAGCAGGACCAATCCCCAATTTTTGCCCTAGATCCCTAAATGGCCCCCACAAGGATTGAACTCACAACCCTGGGTTTAGCAGGCCAATGCTCAAACCACTGAGCTATCCCTCCCCCCGATTAAACAGGTCACTGTGCAGGGAGCTGCTCCCCTGTCTGCCCAACCCCCATGCATCCAGTCACCCATGTTCAAGACAGATTAATTTAAACTGAAACAGGTCCAGAGAAGAGCTACTAGGATATGGGGATTGGAGAGCCTATCTTATGAAAAGATACCAGAAACGCTTGGCTTGTTTAGTCTCACAAAAAGAAAACAGAGGGGATAGGACTGCTTTCAGTACATACATTAGGTACTCCTGGGGGAATTCTGCACCACTGCGCATGTGCAGAATTCATGTCCCCAGGAGACTTCTTTGCTTCATCACAGAAAAATGACTTCTGACAGGGAAGCAAAGAGAAACTGCATCAATGGTCATGCACCCCTCTCGAGCAGCCCGGGCACATCATTTCAGGCATCCAGAGCAGCAAGCAGAAAGGTAAATCACTGCAGGGGTGGGGAAGCCCTGGCCAGCAGATCCTATCCTGCACCTGGCTCAGCTGCTAATTTTGACTGGGGCTGGGTCAGATGCACCCCCAGCAATCTCCCCCAGTGCAGGAAACTTCCCATCCTCCCCTCCTAACTTCCAGTCCCCATTGCTCCTCAGCTGTGGGAGGAGCGGTCACTGTGCAGGGAGCTGCTCCCCTGTCTGCCCAACCCCCATGCATCCAGACCTCTCCATACCCAGACCCCCCTGCAAAGCCTCAGCCCGCTCAGAATCCAGTCACGAAACCCCCTCCACCTGGACCCTCACCCCCTGGCACTCGGAGCCCCCCGCCAAGCCTCATTCTCTCACACACAGACACACATCCCCGCTAAGCCCCAACCACCTTCACATGAACCCCCCTGCAGAGTCTCATTGTCCCTGCACCTAGAATCCCCCAACAAGCCCCTGTGCATCCAGAACTCTACTGTATCCGGACGCCCCACCGAGCAGCCCTCACCCAGATTGCTCAACACAGAACCCTCTCACCCCACATCTGTATCCCCCTCACACTACCTTCTCCACATGTGGATCCTGCTGGGCTGAGCCTGCCTACCATACCTGATGTGCCTGGTGTGGACGGGCAGGGCCCCAAGATGTTTCTGGGGCAGGTCTGGGCCTTGCGCTGTGTCATGGCCTGGTGCAGCCTCACTGCCAAGTCTATGTCCCCAGGAGAAGGGGGGAACCGCACAGCGATCTCCGACATCTGTGCAGCCAGTGGGCCTGTGTTCCCCATTGCCATTCTGGAGCCTCCACATTTATTTATTGACAAATAAAATTGGTCGTGTATACACCAGGGCTTAGATTGGCTTAAGTATATCGCATAAGGTGTGCAGCATAGTTAAGTCGACCTGCCCTTCTAATGTAGACCAGCTCTAAAACTCTATGATTCTAAATAAGAACATTTAGATCTGTGAAGTTTGAAGTTGGTGAGTACTATAGTTGGTGTAAAATTAAAATAAAATTTGGTGCCATACACAGTGAAAAGTTTGAGACTTTTTTTGTTTAAAATGAAAGTACAGTCCCTGCTAACCAAAGGGGAGAAAGGGAAAAATTTTACATTTAGACAGATAGGACATATTGCAGTTGGCTCTAATAGCCCTAAAAAGAACGTTTTAAAGAACGCTTTATACAAACATCTATCAGACTAAATAATACAGAAGTAAAAACTGAAGAAAGTTGCAGTACCAGCACTGGGAGAGAGCTCTCCCAGTGCTGTAAAAAACAACCTCCATGAGGAGAATGGCTCCCAGCACTGGTGCACTGTCTACACTGGCACTTCACAGCACTGAAACTTGCAGCGCTCAGGGGGGTGTTTTTTCACCCATCATTATACTACCTAAGCACTAAAGAAGTCATTTAGTTTCACAAAGAAGACATATCAGAATCTGACCTTCCCTTCTTCCAGGGTCTGGAGATACTTTCTCACCAGTTATTGCAGGAAAGGTAAACTAATGTATGGACTTTGAGGCATACTCTGAAGGTTTTTGCTCAATTTTATCTCCTGCAGTACTTCATTTAATACTTCAGCACTTTTGAGAGAATGCATTAAGTCTTGATCTCAAGCTTCATCCTAGGCTTTATCAACCACACTGCCAAAAGGCCATTGCTTTCTCATTGTGAAAAGAAAAAAAGGTTGTCCATGATACTGTAGATCTTGACAATCAAGCCCAAGGCCTTACTCAATCTGAAACCAATTCATGCATTCAGAACTCACTTCTAAAAGAATTTGCTATCATACTAAGTGTCAGCAGATCCTGAAGATTCATTTTAATTGGTCTACAGAAGTTTGAAAACACAATGCAGCACTTCCATTTATATCCTGGATTCACAATAAAAGTATAAAGAGCTATGACTATGGTAAATGATCAAAAGCAAAAGTTAAAACTGAGTAACTGATCAAGAGCATAACCTGTGTTGGAGAGATGTGCACTTGGTCAGATACCATTTTGCACTTTCGAAGTTTATGGGGTATTTTTCTGACCTGTGATTAACTGATACTATCATTTCTCTGTAGCATTTGAATTAGACCAGCGGTTCCCAAACTTTAACCATCATTAGAATGTCAAGTCTCGTGAACCCCCTCCTAAAAATGAATATTTCCAGGGATTTTCTCCTTTACCTGAATATAAATTATAAAAGCAGTGATCTTGGAAATATAAAATTTGTTTTTATGACATGCTTATTACACACTATTATTAATTACTACTTATTACAGTATTTTATTACATTATGAAAACGGCAACACACTTCCAAGATCTCACTTTCGTAGCTTGCATCACTTTGAATAACCACTTATAATCACTTGTTATAAGACAAGGCTCCTATGTTTCATCAAGAAGTATCAGATGTGAAACAGCATGAAGGTATTTAAGAAATGAACTCAATGAGTTCCTCCTACGCAAGCATTCAGGTCTTGAGCAGTCCAGGCAAACAACGCATGTTACAACACAGCTTAAACTTGTTCTTCATAATTTTTAAAACAATACTAGCTGCCTATTTAATTTTTAAAACAGCAAAAAATATCCACCTCCCTTTCCATTTCTTCTAAGGAGTCTTGAAGTTTAAATCTCCTCAGTGTGATAGATACGCTTGCTTTGATCGGCTTAGCTCTTGGAAGTCCAGGGGCTCCGGACTGCTGGTCCCATGCTGCCCATGGTTCCTAGGGACAACTCTATCTGCCATTAGGGAATTTTTTCCCCAAGAACCCCTTGTAACATTTTGCGAACCCCAGTTTGGGAACCACTGAATTAGACTAAATGGAAAGAAGTCAGCCAAATAGAATACAGAGATGCAGTATGGTTACTGAATTGGTTACTACAGTCTAAGCATGTGCAGGAGGGGAAAAAAAATTATAATGATCTTTTTAATCTAGCAGAGAAAAGGATAACAATTCAAAGGCTGGAAGTTGAAGCTAGTGAATTCAGACTGGAAATAAGATGTCAATTTTTAACGGTGAGAGTAATTAACCATTGAAATAATTTACCTAGAGTCATGGTGGATTCTTTATTACTGACTATTTTTAAATGAAGATTAGACATTTTTCTAAAAAGATATAGTCTAGAAATTCTTTTGGGGAAGTTCTATGGACTGTGCCATACAGGTTGTCAGACTAGATCACCACAATGGTCCCTCCCAGCCTTAGAATCTAAGACTCTGTAAACCTATGAATTCACAACTGAATGAGAGTTTAGTTCTCAAGAGAAGTTGGACACTTTAAAATATTTTGCTCTACAATAGTTCTGTTCCTTTGAAGCAGAGAAATCAATTTACAAACTATTAACTAATTTCATTCAACACACCTGTAAAGTATCTAAGGTAAATAATAGGTCTGTCAAGCGATTAAAAAAATTCATCACGATTAAACAATAATAGACCACCATTTATTTAAATACTTTTGGATGATTTCTACATTTTCAAATATATTGATTTCAGTTACAACACAAAATACAAGGTGTACAGTGCTCACTTTATATTTATTTTTGATTATAAGTGTTTGCACTATAAAAAAGTATTTCAGTTCACCTAATACAAGTACTGTAATGCAATCTCTATCATGAAAACTGAACTTACAGATACAGAATTATGTACAAAAATACTCCATTCAAAAATAAAACAATGTAAAATTTTAGAGCTTGCAAAGCTACTCAGTCCTACTTCTTTTTCAGCCAATTGCTCAGACAAACAAGTCTGTTTACATTTGCAGGAGATAACTCTGTCCCCTTCTTGTTTACAATGTCACCTGAAAATGAGAACAAGCATTCTCATGACACCGTGGTAGCCGGCATCACTAGATATTTACATGCCAGATGCGCATGCTTCAACCACTTTTCCAGGGGACATGCGTCCATGTAGATGATGGCTTCTGCTCGAAAACCATCCAAAGCAGTGCAGACCGATGCATGTTCATTTTCATTATCTCAGTCAGATGCCACCAGCAGAAGGTTGATTTTCTTTTTTAGTGGTTCAGGTTCTGTAGTTTTCGCATCGGAGCGTTGCTCTTCTAAGACTTCTGAAAGCATGCTCCCTACCTCGTCCCTCTCAGATTTTGGAAGGCACTTCATATTCTTAAATCTTGGATCCAGTGCTGTAGCTATCTTTACAAATCTCACACTGGTACCTTCTTTGCATCCGAGGCTGCTGTAACATGAAATATATGGCAGAATGCAGGTAAAACAGAGCAGGGGACGTACAATTCTCCCCCAAGGAGTTCAGTCACAAATTTAATTAACGCATTATTTTTTTAACGAGCGTCATCAGCATGGAAGCACATCCTCTGGAATGGCGGCCAAAGCATGAAGGGGCATATGAATGTTTAGCATATCTGGCACGTAAATACCCTGCAATGCTGGCTACAAAAGTGCCGTGCAAATGCCTGTTCTCACTTTCTGGTGACACTGTAAATAAAAAGAGGGCAGCATTATCTCCTGTAAATGTAAACAAACTTGTTTGTCTAAGCGATTGGCTGAACAAGAAGTAGGACTGAGTGAACTTGTAGCTTCTGAAGTTTTACATTTTTTTTTTTGTTAGGTACCTGCACTCAAAAGCAAAACAATCTACATTTGTAAGTTTCACTTTCAGGACAAGGACTGCACTACAGTACTTGTATGAGGTGAACTGAAAAATACTATTTCTTCTGTTTATCATTTTTACAGTGCAAATATTTTTAACCAAAATATACACTTTGATTTCAATTACAACACAGAAGATAAGATATATATGAAAATGTAGAAAAACATCCAAAATATTCAATGAATTTCAATTGGTAGTCTTGTTTAACAGTGCAATTAAAACTGCAATTAATTTTTTAATAGTGATTAATTTGAGTTAATCGCATGAGTTAACTGCAATTAATCGATAGCCCTAGTAAAAAATGATCACTTCCCCACTCAGATACTCTCATCATTGAGGTGAAACAAAGTGGCTGTTCAACTATCCATAGCAACAGTTAAAAAAAACAAAAAGAAACACCACACTTCACAGGACATGAAGAACGTAAGCTGAAACTGCAAGGAAAATTTAGACAGAAAACTTACTCAAGTTGGAATCTAATAATGAAACTTGCATTAATACTCCTACAATCTCCTTTAATCTCTTTAATGACTTCAGGACCCCAATTTTTACATCTAAGCCAGCAGACAGTATCACCTCCAGTTGTTGTACAATACCCCTTAACACTATTGGGGGAGATTGGCTCAATATTGACTTGCAAAGAAGACTGCCACCCACAGAATCACCAACACCACCATGCCTGCAGCAGTACATCTGCAGCTTTTGGAGATTTCAAACCCAAGTAGTGGTCCTACCTATCCCTATATAATTTTTACGTCAGATGGGGATCACAGCAGAATGTGACATTGCTGCAGGCCTCTAGAGGCCATCTGTCTTTAATCCAAGTTGAAGTTATTACAAAATTTGCACTGTGCTCAATTTAGTCCCCACTGTTTTTTACTTCATGATCAGGAAACAACTTCAAGTTATTTAACTACATAAATGCCAGTACTATTCCCTGCCCAGCTTCAGTTGACCCCGTGTTCCTTGTCCCGAAGTCTTTTTCAGTCTAGTCCTGCCTAGATTAGCGCACAGTCTAAAAAAGCAAAGCATAGGGGAAAAGGGATTTAACCAATGAGCAATGCAATAAGGGTGGAGATAGGTACATAACTCATGTTTGTTATTCCAAATTTACTACAGGTCAACTCCACTGACACGAGATAATACAGATTTACAATGGTTAACAGTGAAATTTGGCTGTAGATTTCAGTTCTTGACAAATTTAAGAGTAAAAGTTAAATTTTATCTTCATATATGAGCACAACCTTCCACTGAAGTCTTCAGGTGATATGACTAATTAGGGGTAGAATTTAGCCCTGTATGTTTTGTGATTCCTCTCCTAAAAAAGTTAGTATAATAAGAAGGTAATTTTTAAATTTTCATTTATTGTAATCAGCCTCACACTCCCAAAGTGTCCTCACTGCAGAGCTCACTCAAGTTAGCCTAGCTGAAGTGAGAGCAGCCATGCTACAAAACGACACTTGAGCTGCACAGAGTGATTTTCTTTGCAGCTGAGGAACTGTGCTAACTTAGGGCATGGCTACACTTGCAGATGTAGAGCGCTTTGAGTTAAACCAGCCTTCGTAGAGCGCAGTAGGGAAGGTGCAGCAGTCTGTCCACACTGACAGCTTCAAGCGCACTGGCGTGGCCACATTTGCAGCGGCATTGGGAGCGCTGCATTATGGGCAGCTATCCCAGCATGCAAGTGACAGCAACATGCTTTTCAAAGGGGAGGCGGGGGTGGAGTGTGACAGGGAGTGTGTTGTGTTTATGTGGGGGGACAGAGAGTGGGTTTTGGGAGGGCTGAGAGCATGTCAGCATGCTGCCTCGTAAGTTCAGACAGCAGCAGACTCCTCTTCCCCCCCGCCCCTCCCTCTCTCACACACAGCATTCCATAGTAATGGCTGCTTTGTCTCGGAGCAGATAAGCAGCTGGCTGTCAGAAACGGAGCTTTCAAACGGCATATCTGTATTCCTGCAGCAAGTTCAAATCAATGAGAAGAGTGGCCACGTAACTTAAGGGGATTATGGGACGTTTCCGGAGGCAGATCAGAGCGCAGTAATGCAGCGCCTTGTCTACACTGGTGCCGCGGCGCTCCGGGGGGGGCGGGGGGGGCGGGGGGGGCAGCAAACGTTATTCTACTCGCTGAGGTGGAGTACCAGCAGCGCTGTAGCCGCAGAGTCAGAGCGCTCTAGATGCCTTGCCAGTGTGGACGGGTAGCGAGCTAGTGCGCCCGGTGCTCCTTTATTGCACTGTAACTCGCAAGTGTAGCCAAGCCCTTAATCTATAGATTAATGATGGGCCAGCCTATTTGAGTTAAAAGCATCACACCAAACTTGAGCTAAACACCTTTTTTTTTTTTTGGGGGGGGGGGGGGGGTGCTGGACCTGAGCTGGGGCAACACTGAATTAACTCAAGTTACCTATGAAGTGAAGCCAAGACCACAAAATTTTGAATCTAAATACACTGTAAACACACAGCTGATTAGAAATCACCATGGGACAAGGATAGCATTGTGTGTTTATGCTTATTTGAGAGCACCTTGCCTGCTGACTGATTTGACAGTTCACAAAACTGAATTTCCATATAAGCATACCTGTCCC
The DNA here is from genome assembly GCF_965140285.1 of Lepidochelys kempii. Taxonomy (NCBI): domain Eukaryota; kingdom Metazoa; phylum Chordata; order Testudines; family Cheloniidae; genus Lepidochelys; species Lepidochelys kempii. The sequence goes on from NC_136394.1 coordinate 11,467,001, forward strand.
ATTTCTTTTAATATTAACATTTGATAGACACACCTGGTCTGCTAATTTGTGTAATCAGAGATTTCACTCAATTTAATAAAATCACTAAAAACGACATCATGGGTACTGTAATGATGCTGACCCCATAACGTGAACACCCTGTTAAATAGAAAGCTTTCATTACTATACCTCTGTATAAAGTCTCCTTAAACAAAATCTCGCTGTTGTAATGGCTGTTTTGTAACCGTTGTTTTGGTTACAATATTTACATGGTAAGGATTAACCTGTTAATTCCTAAATAAAGGTAATAATTTTATTAAGATAATGTTGAAGTAAAAAGAAAATGGTACAGAGTTTAGGCATAGAAGTTTCTGGTTATCAGGGAATAAGGTACGGATAATCAGGGGGTGAGAAATTCGGTTTAGGAGCGGGTGGCGTAAGGAATACATAATCTGCAATCTCCCCGATTGGGGGTATAAGTTTAACAGGTCAAAGTACAGACATTGGGCTATGGTGGTATGTTGTCCATATAATGGCTATATTCAGGTGTGGAGTATAATGAGCGGATACGATGATGAGGATGGATCTACCCTCATTTGGTGGGATTTAATGTTCAGTGAGTTTATGGTTCCAGTTCACATGGTCCAATGGAAAAAAGTCTCTCAGTCCCTTTCCCATAGTTGATGCACGATGTCGTACCGGCTCACACCTCCTGGTACCGTCGGTGGCTGGTGATGTGTTCGATGTAGATGTCCCTGGACCATCGGATGGCGTCTGAGACCATGAGGCGCCGCATGAACCTTGCATAGTGTCGACCGATCCCACAGGTCCGAAGCACACGCTCGTTGCAGGGGTCCCAAGCACCCAGGGCTCCGACGATCAGGGCGTCCAGCTGCACCTCATAGCCCTTCGCTCTCAGGGTGTCAGCCAGGGGGGCATATTTTTCCAGCTTACGAACTTGGGATTCACTGAAGGTCGGGGTCCTGTTCTCAAAGGAGACCGTGATGTCGATGAGGATGATCTTTTTCTGGGCCTCGTCGGTGACTACCACATCAGGTCGCAAATGGCTGTCAGTACTGGGGATGGCGCAGTTCACGGTGACCTCCCCCAGGCGTGGTGCGATGGCTTTCACTAGGCAGTTCTGGATGGCGTTGTGGAGCAGCTGCCAGGCTCTGGAGTGGGGCTTGCAGCTGCACAGGACGTGGGGCAGGGTCTCGTTGGAGTAGCCGCACTTCCTGCAAAGCTTGTCTCGATTCCCGTGGCGGACGGCTCCGTTGAGCAGGATGCAGTTGAGCCGGGCATGGTGGATGAACCGCCAGTCGCCGAAGGGGGTGAAGCCACCCCCGGCGAGGAAGTGGTGCTGGCGTCCCACTTGCTGGTCAGTTCGAAGGCTTTACCCTAGTCTGGTTTACGCTCAGGGCTTCCATGTACAGCGAGTGGATGGCCCCCTTCAGGGTCCTCTCCAACATTCCCCTGGCGCTCGGGATGACAATGGTGTTGTCGTCGGACCTGATCTGCAGCACCAGGACTCCCAGCTCCTGGCGCTCCTCGCACCACTCCCAGCAGCAGCCGATGCGCTTCCCCAGATGACGCATGGCATTGCGAACGCGGGACCACAGTGAAGTGATGTCGCACCCATCCCGTCCGAATTCGCCATCCAGGGAACCGCTCAGGAAGCTGGCAGTGTCTTGGTTGGAGGGGGCTCTGCCAATCCGCTTCTTTGTTGTGTCATGGAGGGCATTTGCTGCAATGTTCCTTACCATGGCGTCGCGACACGTCAGCAGGTGGAAGGCATGGGTGATCACCACGATGTCACATAGGTCACCCATGCGGGGAACATTGGCACCACCATGCCTGTGAGCGATATAGACCAGCTCGCTGCTGGCTCTCTGGGGAAGGAACAACCACTTCTTCACCAGCTGCCGGTCGATCTTGTCTGCCTTGTTGAGGGGTACCTTTGCCACGGCGGCTCCCCTTAGGACGAACGAGATGCGGGGGATCAGGAAGGTGTTCAGGGCGTTTATTTTCTGCCACGGCGCTAGCAGGGAGGCGTCGATCTTGGCGGCATCCTGCAAGATCTCCTGGATGGTGTCCTCGGGCGTCTGCCGGACATGGAAACCCATCTGCATGCCGAGGTGCCGGTACGCCTGCCCCTCTGCCAGGGGGATGACGGGCTCGCCCTGGATCTGGAACCCTGTCGTCTGCACCGAGTCCCTTTTGCTGCCGTTGATGTGGAGAGGGGCGCACTTCTTTGCATTGAAACGGAGCCCCATCCAATCAGCAGCTCTACTGCCAGCATCTAGCATACGTTGGAGCTTCTCTGGGTCGTCCACAGTCAGGACCAGGTCCTCCACGTAAGCCAGGACACTCACCCTCTCACTGTGGAGGTTGAAGCCAACTGCGCCAGTGGAGATCGCTCGCAGCAACGGCTCTATGGCGAGGTTAAAGATGATGGGGCTGAGGGGACAGCCCTGCTTAACTCCCCTCCGGATCGGGATCTCGGCGGTCTCCCCTTCGACCGAGCGAATGGTGATGCTGCATCCCTTGTACACCTCTCAGATCATACGGAGGAAGTTCTCTGGCATCCCAAACTCCTGGACCATGGCAAAGATGTGGTGGTTGGGCATGGACCCAAAGGCATTAGCCAGGTCGAGCCATGCTACCGTGCACTGCCTCCGCGCCTTTCTGGCCATTTACATGGTAAGGATTAACGAACCTGTTAATTCCTAAATAAATAGTAATAAATTAATTTCCATCTCTTCTGTACTGGGCCGAGAAGCCTCCTCCTAATACTACTTCTTCATAACCCAAGAGTTTGATGCCAAATATAGGGACTGTTCCACTGCCTGAATCTTCATCCTGAACTTTATAAGTGACCAAATCAGAATTAAAAGGCTACTGACAGAGTAGAGAAGAGACACAGAGTAGAGAATCTGCTTTTTCACTCTGATCCTTCATCCTCCCCGACTCAACACTCACATGGAAAATATTCAGACACACAATGTTCTATGTTACACTTAGCCATAGTATTGGCAGAGGGTGAGACTGAAGTTATAAAGGAAATAAACATCTGTTGTGTTAGGTGGAATCCTCATTCTCCTTGTCTTCTGTAAAACCAAGTTTTGGAGAACCTTTTATGGCTTCAGAAAACAAAAAACGAACAGACAAAGAGACCCATTTCCAGAATGGGTAAGAAAAAGGGGGACTTACATCAGGACTTGAAAATTTAGACACCTGCTAATCAGAGACAAATAAAGAGATGCATGCTACTTTCCCTTCCAAGTAGGATCCAATGGAAGCACCCTAGAGAGAACAGCGTACTCTTTGCACCACAAGCTGCTAGGAAACAAGGAGGGGCTGGGCTTTTTCCACAAAGTTACCATCCACAGATCCTGCTGCCTTCATCCCTTCTTTTGTATTGGTGTCAACTTTTGTATGTCTGAAGTTTGAATCTTCACCACCTATTAACCTCTGCCAGACACCCCTGCAATTACTATGATGGACAGCCACTTCCCCTCCCTCCCCTTGGTGCTCCTAAAGAGAGAAAACTCCTTTCTGATTGATGAGACATTCTCAATACATACCCACTTCCTGGCTTGGAAGTTAGGTTGGGGAGATTCCCACTCTGCCTCTACTCACACCCTTTGCAATACTTCTGCTGTCACCTTCCACCAAAGGAGGAGTAAGCTCGTAACTCTGATGCTCATGAGTTTCCAGAATAATTCAATGGTAAATACATCAGTTCAGTTTCACTGTTGGTCAGAACTTTAAGCAGTAGCACTGAAACAAACTACATTCTTATGAACTTCATTTGACTACTGCAGGAACTTGGCAGAAAAAGTCTCCCCACTCACCATTAGCAAGCATTTTCATTCAACACTTTTTAAAATAACATTTCCTTCTGCCACTTGTTCCACATTGCATATCAAGATTAGCCATTCCCAGGAAAACAGTATTCATAATCACCCCAGAAAATAAATTCTTGTCACTCATTTTGAGGCTAGTACACCTAGTATTACAAAGTTAAGTGACTATGATTAACTTTCAGAGTAGCAGCTGCGTTAGTCTGTTTTCGCAAAAAGAAAAGGAGTACTAGTGGCACCTTAGAGACTAACCAATTTATTTGAGCATAAGCTTTTGTGAGCTACAGCTCGCTTCATCGGATGCATTTTCCACTGAATGCATCCGATGAAGCGAGCTGTAGCTCACGAAAGCTTATGCTCAAATAAATTGGTTAGTCTCTAAGATGCCACTAGTACTCCTTTTCTTTCTATAATTAACATTGATAGTTATGCATGGTAAGATGAGATGATCAAATATTATGCTTCAGGACAGAAGATAAGCCCGTAGGTGTCAGAAAAATCCTACAACCTTACACCTACAGCCATCCAGTAGGAAGGTGTTTGGGGTTGGCTGCTGTCAAGGCAGGATACCCAACATACTAGAAATGGCATTATCCTATGGGACAGAAAAGCCATTCACTTTGATAAAGCTGCCCATTAAAGCACAAAAAGAGGCTTAGATCTAGCACATGGAGGGGAAATGAACCACCAACTGCAAAAGACCACAGCAGCACCACGTATTCAACAGCTTTCCCAAGGAACACTAGTTTTCTACTTTACAATAAACATACTACTAGTACCATTAGAAGATTGTGTACAGAACTGTATTACCATACTTATATAAAGAAATCCAGAGATTGTTGACAGCTGTGATGAGAATCAAACGTTTTGTGGGCAGAGAAGAGTGCAAAAGCTATAATAGAATTGTTCCATTCCAAACTAGGTCTTTGCCATTCTTCTCACTACATTTCCCATGCTATGTTGATTAAAGCCCTACATATAAACTGTAAACACCAGATACAGTAGATTATATCAATAGATATAAGTAAAAGCAAAATACTCAGTCTGTTCTGAGACTCATGCATTATACTGCTATAGCAAGGAAGAGCCACAGCTCTATTAATGTATCAAGTGGTTAAAATCCCAGCTAACTCCTATCTTCCACTTCACTTGCTTAACATATGTAGACTACAGAAATATTAATCTCCTCTGGAATAAAAACTGAAGTGCTTTCTGTGGTTATCTTTAGTATTGTTCTAAAAACAGAACATGTAACAATAACACCACACCTATTTAAAAGAATCAAATCAAAGGTAGTGATAAAGATTTCAGAAGCATTTAGAGTGGAAAGGTTCCTCATTGGCTCAACTGAATAAATACAATGCCCCCTCCACATATGGTACACCCTAAAGTCTAAAGCTCAAGTTTTTCTTCTTTTAATAATAATCTCATAAAACTTTCAAAAAACATAAGAACTCTCGCTTTACAACAACAGAATTGCTTAAAAATATGGAAGAGTAAAGCACTACAACGCAAGTACCCGCAATATTCTTCCAAGCAATTCAGCTGTTCCTTTGGCACCTTTGCACAATTAGACTATCTGAAATATTTTCCTTTTTAAATCCTTTAATCATCAAAAGCAAGCTATGGAAGTCATCAAATCTTGAATCCCAACCAGGCCTGACAGAGGATCAGGACAGACACACAATGCCTCCTATTCTCTGTTGCTCTGTTTCACTTCTTCCCACAGAAACTGGCTTCTTCACCCTGTTTTTTTATTTCCTGAAGACAATATTATCAGGTTTCAGAGTAGCAGCCGTGTTAGTCTGTATCCACAAAAAGAAACTGATGAAGTGAGCTGTAGCTCACGAAAGCTTAGGCTCAAATAAATTTGTTAGTCTCTAAGGTGCCACAAGTACTCCTGTTCTTTTTACAGTATTATCAGTACGTGAAAAAAACTCTGCCAGTCTTATCAAGAGAGCTCTTCTGACCTTAGTTAATGGATCTGGAGCTTAAAGTTAGGGAGAATTAATACCCACTACCTTTTAACTGCAGGAAGGATGGCTCCCTCCTTACTCTGGGTCTCAGAGGAGTTTAGTGTCACACCTATAGCCACGAACGTGCCCAAGTACCCTAAAAGGACTTCTTGCTGCTACAAAAGCGGCTGAGAGAGCAGCACTCTGTGTTTATAGAGAGGCCTACTTACATTTGCAGCCGTTCAAGGAGTATCTCCGGTCACTCATTTCTATAAACGCCGGTGCAGAATAAGCGCCCAGTTCCGCAGTTACAGATTTACCCGACACCACAGACCTCGCGCCCAGAGCTCCCCACTTGGGCCTCCTCTGGGGGCTCTGACACTCTCCCTTCAAGGAGGGACGGGGCCTTCCAGCCCAGCCTCCGAGCCGCCGCTCCATCCCAGAGGAGAGATGCAGCCCCGGCTCCTTACCCACCCGTCCCCAAGGACGACACCTGCTCCCCCGCACCCTGTCACAAGCCCGTCCCCGCGGGCCGCCTCCTCTCATACAGCCCTGCGCCCGGCCTATCCCCGGGTCCGTAGTAGTCCCCGCCGACCCTCCCCCTGCTCCGCCGCCCCGGGGCCTCCTCCGCCGGCCTGGCCCAGCTGCTCACCAGGAGTAGGTCTGCTCCGCCATGGCTGCTGCTGGGCGGCCGAGCTGCGCGGCGGTGGCCAAGCCCCGGCTCCTCCTCCTCCTCCTCACTTGCTCCGGGGCTCAGTGGCGGCCCCGCTGCGGCTCCCGGCCCAACATGGCGGCGACTGTAAGCAAGGAGGGGAGAGAAGGGGTCCCCGCCCGGTGGGGGGGCTGCTCAGTAGCCGCGCCACAGGGCCGTGCTCGGGCGCCGACGACGGGCAGGCCTCATGACCGAGCAGCGGCGACGGCGTCCGGGCTGGGAGAAAGAGAAGGGAAAACTCCGCGTACCCAGCTCCAAGGCGAGGCCGCTCAGACTCCGCTCGCGCACAGGGGGGGGGGCGGAGCCTGCGGCCGCGCGGGTCACATGCCCACAACACGCTCACGTGCCGCCGCCAGCCCATTCGCGCAGAAGTATTACGGCATCTGACGCGGTTGGGCGCTGGGCCTGCCCGCACTCCGTTCCCTGGGGTCCTCCAGGGCGGAGAGGCAGAGCCTTCTGCCGGGAGTGCGACCGGCTCACTTTCTCTGGGGGTGAGGTCGTGTTGCCTATTTATTCCCCGCTCGAGAACTGGGGACAGGAGCCATCCCGGGGGGAGCGTCTGAGCTAGTCACTCCCCTCAGTGCTGGGACATGGAGCGTTCCCGGGGGGGGGAGCGTCTGAGCTAGTCACTCCCCTCAGTGCTGGGACATGGAGCGTTCCCGGGGGGGGGGAGCGTCTGAGCTAGTCACTCCCCTCAGTGCTGGGACATGGAGCGTTCCCGGGGGGGGAGCGTCTGAGCTAGTCACTCCCCTCAGTGCTGGGACATGGAGCGTTCCCGGGGGGGGGGGGAGCGTCTGAGCTAGTCACTCCCCTCAGTGCTGGGACATGGAGCGTTCCCGGGGGGGGAGGGGAGAGTCTGAGCTAGTCACTCCCCTCAGTGCTGGGACATGGAGCGTTCCCGGGGAGCATCTGAGCTAGTCACTCCCCTCAGTGCTGGGACATGGAGCCTTCGTTGGGGGTAGCGGGAGCGTCTGAGCTAGTCACTCCCCTCAGTGCTGGGACATGGAGCGTTCCCGGGGGGGAGCGTCTGAGCTAGTCACTCCCCTCAGTGCTGGGACATGGAGCGTTCCCCGGGGGGGGGGAGAGTCTGAGCTAGTCACCCCCCTCAGTGCTGGGACATGGAGCGTTCCCGGGGGGGAGCGTCTGAGCTAGTCACTCCCCTCAGTGCTGGGACATGGAGCGTTCCCCGGGGGGGGGGGAGCGTCTGAGCTAATCACCCCCCTCAGTGCTGGGACATGGAGCGTTCCCGGGGGGGGAGCGTCTGAGCTAGTCACTCCCCTCAGTGCTGGGACATGGAGCGTTCCCCGGGGGGGGGGGAGCGTCTGAGCTAGTCACTCCCCTCAGTGCTGGGACATGGAGCGTTCCCGGGGGGGGAGGGGAGAGTCTGAGCTAGTCACTCCCCTCAGTGCTGGACATGGAGCGTTCCCGGGGGGGGGAGCGTCTGAGCTAGTCACTCCCCTCAGTGCTGGGACATGGAGCGTTCCCGGGGGGGAGCGTCTGAGCTAGTCACTCCCCTCAGTGCTGGGACATGGAGCGTTCCCGGGGGGGGGGGAGCGTCTGAGCTAGTCACCCCCCTCAGTGCTGGGACATGGAGCGTTCCCGGGGGGGGAGCGTCTGAGCTAGTCACTCCCCTCAGTGCTGGGACATGGAGCGTTCCCGGGGGGGGAGCGTTTGAGCTAGTCACTCCCCTCAGCGCTGGGACATGGAGCGTTCCCGGGGAGGAGGGGAGAGTCTGAGCTAGTCACTCCCCTCAGTGCTGGACATGGAGCGTTCCCGGGGGGGGGAGCGTCTGAGCTAGTCACCCCCCTCAGTGCTGGGACATGGAGCGTTCCCGGGGGGGGAGGGGAGAGTCTGAGCTAGTCACTCCCCTCAGTGCTGGGACATGGAGCGTTCCCGGGGGGGGGAGCGTCTGAGCTAGTCACTCCCCTCAGTGCTGGGACATGGAGCGTTCCGGGGGGGGGAGCGTCTGAGCTAGTCACTCCCCTCAGTGCTGGGACATGGAGCGTTGGCGGTGGGGGAGCGTCTGAGCTAGTCACTCCCCTCAGTGCTGGGACATGGAGCCTTCGTTGGGGGTAGCGGGAGCGTCTGAGCTAGTCACTCCCCTCAGTGCTGGACATGGAGCGTTCCCGGGGGGGAGCGTCTGAGCTAGTCACTCCCCTCAGTGCTGGGACATGGAGCGTTCCCGGGGGGGGAGCGTCTGAGCTAGTCACTCCCCTCAGTGCTGGGACATGGAGCGTTCCCGGGGGGGGAGGGGAGCGTCTGAGCTAGTCACTCCCCTCAGTGCTGGGACATGGAGCGTTCCCGGGGGGGGGAGCGTCTGAACTAGTCACTCCCTTCAGTGCTGGACATGGAGCCTTCCCGGGGGGGGCGGGGGGGAGAGTCTGAGCTAGTCACTCCCCTCAGTGCTGGACATGGAGCCTTCCTGGGGGGTGCGGGGAGCGTCTGAGCTAGTCACTCCCCTCAGTGCTGGGACATGGAGCGTTCCCGGGGGGGGGGGAGTCTGAGCTAGTCACTCCCCTCAGTGCTGGGACATGGAGCCTTCCCGGGGGGGAGGGGAGAGTCTGAGCTAGTCACTCCCCTCAGTGCTGGGACATGGAGCGTTCCCGGGGGGGGAGGGGAGAGTCTGAGCTAGTCACTCCCCTCAGTGCTGGGACATGGAGCGTTCCCGGGGGGGGGAGCGTCTGAACTAGTCACTCCCCTCAGTGCTGGGACATGGAGCGTTCCCGGGGGGTGGGGAGGAGCGTCTGAGCTAGTCACTCCCCTCAGTGCTGGGACATGGAGCCTTCCTGGGGGGTGGGGGGAGCGTCTGAGCTAGTCACTCCCCTCAGTGCTGGACATGGAGCCTTCCCGGGGGGGCGGGGGGGAGAGTCTGAGCTAGTCACTCCCCTCAGTGCTGGACATGGAGCGTTCCCGGGGCGGGGGTGGGGGCGGGGAGCGTCTGAGCTAGTCACTCCCCTCAGTGCTGGGACATGGTGCTTTCTGGGTGCGTGTGACCTATTTATCCCAGGTGGGTGCAGGACTCGAGACTGCTCATTCTGAGATATTACATTTCTCCTGTAGTGCAAGAAAACTGCCTAGGGAGTAGAAGTAGGGTGGAGCCTGCACCCGGCCCCCTTCTTCGCAGCTCAGGGGGACAGTATGAGCCCGAGAAGCCACGCCCACTGCGTAAGGGGCTCCGCCCAGCACGGCTGCTTTGGGGGCGCGGTTCTCCTCTCCGTCTGCAAGGAATTACCTTCTCTGCCCGGTGCAACTGCCTTTGCGGCGGGATGTTGCTACGGGCTGATCGCCTCTCAGCTCTTCCGCCTTTATATGTAATCGGAGTAAACAACGTATTAGGAAGGAGCAGAGAGAGTCTTGTACCTGATTCGAACCCTAAATGATGGAGACAGAACAAAACTGGGCAGAATTCTGACCCGTCACACATCTGGTTTGTTTCTCTTAGTTCACTTGAGTTCTGCTGGCAGTGAAAGTCTGACTACTTGCTGGAAATCCCTCCTTCCAACTGGAAAGCTGTTTTGGGAAGTGTTAGCTGCAGTAGTTGGGAGTCTGTATGGAGGGAATGGCCTTGGTAGTATCAGGTAGACTGGGAAGCTCTTACAGTGTACGATCACTCTAAGAAAATGGGGGTAGACTCAGGGAGTCTTTTAGTAGTGAATAGGGTGAACTCTGGGACCAGAGCCTACACATCAGCAGTTTGAAGGTGACATCCATTTTAAGGAGGGAGGATGTGTCTGAGTCTAATTTATGCATATCTTTTTCTGACATGTTACAGTTTGTGAGCCCTGAGAGTAATAGAGCCAGTTTAATAATTTAGGGCTGAGATCCCTAGGAACATCAGAATTGGCATATGAGATTAGACCTATGGTCCATCTAGTTCAGCATCCTATCTCTGACTGGCCAGCACCCACATGCTTCAGAAGAAGATGCAAGAAACTCCACAGTAGGCAGATGTGGGATAATCTGCCCTTCTCCCATGAAAATCTCATCCAAATCCCTAAAACTGGTTTCAACCCAGAAGCATGAGGTTTTATATTCTGTCCAAAATTTTTGTTAGCATTAACTGTTAACCATATAAATGTCCAATCCTTTTTGAATCTTTCTAAAGTCTTGGTCTTAATGACGTCCTGTGACAATGAGTTCCACGGTCTAATTTTGTTTTTTTTAAATGTAAGAGGTTTTCCTGGGTTTCCCTAGCCACATTTCCACCTCTCTCATTCTGCTTGTAGAGTGCCATGTAATTGGTTGGTTGCCACCTTCCCCAGAGGTGACAACATTTGAGTGGGGTCATGGGTAGATCTAGGACTCAGTCCTGTGAGCTCATGAGTTTCCTCAGTCAAAAGAAGTTGATAGTGAATGCTGGGTTTGGATATGTTTAGATATTTATTTAAAAATCTGGCGTGGTAAATGTAACTTTTGTTTCAAATCAACTTGGTTTTTGTCAATAGGCAGATGAGGTATGGGATCTGTGGACAGAGAGATAACTGCGCTCCTCACAGTTCCTGAGGTTGCTACTCATGAGGTTGTCTCCCTCATTACCTGGAAATGCTGAATTTATAACAGAAGATGCTATTGGCATTTAAAATGGATGTGCCAATCCTGCAATGCATGTATCTCATTAGCTTGTTTTTATTACTTCTCCTTGCTCAAGAAATATCCAGCAGTAGCTTCTATGTGATTCTTCAGTCCAAAAAAAAAGAAAAAAAAGAGGGAAACTCCCCTCCTCCCCAAATTTACCTGCAGAGTGATCTCCTTCCAGTGCTGGGGGAGAACATGAGAGAAACTCACTTACAGGGACTGTGGAAAGGAGGGGCTACGCATGCATGCACACAGCTTGTCTTTTTGTCTATAAAGGCCAGACTTTATCTGCCTTGGGGGAGGGGAAACAAACTAGAGGCCCAATCCTGCAATCCTAACTTCAGTGGAACTACTGGGGTGAGGAGGATCACACCCTAATTTAACGCAACTATATTTCTATTCCCTCTTTTACACACCCGGATATACATATTGAAGCCTTGAAAACCAACTGCTTTTCCCATTGCTGTTTCAGTTCCACAAAACTCGTGTCACTTCACAGGGATGTGCTACTTCTGAGGAATGTGTGTTTGTTTGTCGGAGGAGGGGCAGTTGATAAATATTATGTCTTTGGTATAATGATTCTGAAATTTTAGAATTCTCCTTTAATTACATTCCCTAGTACGTTTCAGAAAACTGACACTTACAGAGACATCTTTGATTTTTTCTTTAAAGACAACAAAGGAGATTAAAGAAACCAGAAGCTCAAAATTCTTTTAGGAAAGCCTGCAGGGGGACAAAAGAACATTCAAAACATCCAAACATGCTGAGACAAAATGCTAAATGGATGACTCACTGTAACACCAAACACAATGTCAAAACCATCTGTCAGGGAGAAAACTTGTCACCTGTTGATATGACTTGTCCCTTCCCTCTTCTCTGTCTGAGCCCTGGTCTACACTACGAGTTTAGGTCAAATTTAGCAGTGTTAGATCGATTTAACCCTGCACCCGTCCACACAACAAAGCCATTTTTGTCAACTTAATGGGCTCGTAAAATCGATTTCTGTACTCCTCCCCAACGAGGGGATTAGTGCTGAAATCGACATCACCGGGTCGAATTGCCAAAAAAATCTCCAAGGGCATGAAGGACAGAGGCTATCACAGAAACCCGCAGCAGTGCTGCGTGAAACTTAAGGAGCTTAGGCAAGCCTACCAAAAACCCCAAGAGGCAAACGCCCGCTCAGGGTCAGAGCCCCAGACATGCCACTTCTATGATGAGCTGCATGCAATCAGGGGGTGCCCCTACCACTGCCCCACCCCTCTACATGGACTCCTGCAAGGGGGGAGCCTCACACAACAGGGATGAGGATTTTGGGGAGGTTGAAGATAGCACACACCAGGCAAGCGGAGAAACCATTCTCCCCGACAGCCAGGAACTGTTTATCACCCTGGATCCAATATCCTCCCAACCCGGGCTCCTGGACCTTGAAGGCGGAGAAGGCACCTCTGGTGAGTGTACCTTTGTAAATATAATACACAGTTTAAAAGCAAGCATGTTTAATGATTACTTTGCCCTGAAGACTTGGGATGCACTGGCAGCCAGTACAGCTACTGGAAAAGTCTGTTTATGTGTCTGGGGATGGGGCGGAAATCCTCCAGGGACATCTCAATGAAGCTGTCCTGGAGGTACTTCCAAAGCCTTTGCAGAAGGTTTCTGGGGAGGGCAGCCTTATTGTGTCCTCCATGGTAGGACACTTTACCACGGCAGACCAATAGCACGTAGTCTGGAATCATTGCATAAGAAAGCATGGCAGCGTGTGGTCCCGGTGTTTGCTGGTATTCAGGCAATATCCGTTCTTTATCTCTCTGTGTTATCCCCAGGAGAGTGATATCATTCATGGTCACCTGGTTGAAATAGGGGAATTTTATTCAGGGGACATTCAGAGGTGGCCGTTCCTGCTGGGCTGATTGCCTGTGGCTGAAAAGAAATCATCCCTGCTGTTGCCACACGGTGGAGGGGAGCAGTGATGCGATCATCCCAGAGAATTGTGTGTGAGGGGGGTTAGTTGGGTTTGTGCTGCACGTTAACCCGAAAACATAAGCCCCTACTTTTAAATGGCCAATGTGTTTTTCAGTTTTAATCTCCCTTTTTTTCCTCCCACAGCTGCAGATGTTTCAACACTGCGACTAGCATCTCCGTCCCAGAGGCTAGTGCAGATAAAAAGGTGAAAAAAATGCACTCGCGATGAAATGTTCTCTGAGCTCATGCAGTCCACCCAAACTGAAAGAGCCCAGCAGAATGCATGGAGGCAGACAATGGCAGAGTCCAGGAAAGCACAAAATGAATGCAAGGACAGATGGCTGGAGCAACAGGAGAGGTGGCGGCAGCATGATGAAAGGAGGCAGGATGCAATGCTGAGGCTACTGGAGGATCAAACTGATATGCTCTGCCATATGGTTGAGGTGCAGGAAAGGCACAGACCGCCACTGCAGACCCTGTGTAATCAACCACCCTCCTCCCCAAGTTCCATAGCCTCCTCACCCAGACGCCCAAGAATGCAGGGGGGACCTCCAGGCACCCGACCACTCCACCCCAGAGGACTGCCCAAGCAACTGAAGGCTGGCATTCAGTAAGTTTTGAAGTGCAGTGTGGCCTTGTCCTTCCCTCCTCCCCCACCCCTCCCGGGCTACCCTGACAGTTATCCCCTTATTTGTGTGATGAATTAATAAAGAATGCATGAATTTGAAACAACAATGACTTTATTGCCTCTGCAAGCGGTGAAGGAAGGGGGGAGGGGAGGGCGGTTGGTTTACAGGGAAGTAGAGTGAACCAAGGGGGCAGGTTTTCATCAAGGAGAAACAAACAGAATTGTCACACCGTAGCCTGGTCAGCCATGAAACTGATTTTCAAAGCTTCTCTGATGTGCAGCGCACCCTGCTGCGCTCTTCTAACTGCCCTGGTGTCTGGCTGCGCGTAATCAGCTTTGTTCACTCAGATAAACTTTACTCCCTGTTACTTTGTTGAAACTACTCACCTGAGTAAGGATTTTCAGGTTTAAGCCCTTGGACATCAATCCAGCCTTGCAGTATTTTTCACTATTCTCGTTAACACGGCAGAGAGTAAAGAGCTAGTATTAAGTGACAGGTGGCTGTAATGTAATTGCCTTAGAGATGGAAGAGCTCCACCTAGGCCTGGAATAAATAGCCCTTATAGTGTATGTTTAAGGTACATGCAGAGACTGCACTCATTAATATAATGTTAATGACTGTAATTATAGTATTTTTCTTTCTGCTGTTGTCCTCAAAAAGATTTAATAGGGTACTAGAGCATTCTCCTTACATGCCACATCCAAGCACACTTAATTCCTCCTGAAGTGGACAGTGCAGTATCAGGAGCTGGATTACTTGGTCTTATTTGGATGGGAAAGGATTCAGGACCTATAATTTTGTCAGTCTTATTTATTGTATTGAAACAGAGCAGCTTTGTTTCAGGAGGTTGACCTGTGGTTACAGAATAGGATTGGGAGCCATGGGTTCTCCTCCCAGTTTTGCTACTGGCTCTCTGTGTAACCTTGAGGAGAGTCACTTCACAACTTTGTGGCTCAGTTTCAACATCAATCAAATGGAGATGATAACACTTCCCTACCTCACAGGGGTATTGGGTGGACTGATTAGTTACTTATAGTAAAGCTCTTTGAAAAAGGAAAGTATTACATAGGAGCTCAGTGCTATATAAAATATTTGTCTTTCCTGTGAGGAGGAGGGAGCACCCAAAATACCTGTACAATTAAAATAGTGCTTATTAATAAAGATGACATTTGGGACTTGTTTGAGGGCTTCTCCTTCTCTGTCTGTGCCCCTAAAGTACCACATATCTAGGCCATGAAAACTGTTAAAGATGCATCATAGATGCATGATGGAGTGTGGAATGTCATCTCTTTCCCCCTCTTTCCTTCAGAGGTCTTGGACTGAGCCAATCAACCCTGCAATGTTGCCACACTTCTACTTCTAGACCCTCTGCAAAAACTTTTTGCAGACCAAGGTATCCTGATCAGACAGTAGAGGAAAAGCCAAGGAACATCTGACCTAAGTAGCATGTACCCATACAGCTCGTAAAGCCTGTGAAAAATTAGTACTATAAAATATGACGTAGAAATGCTTGAGGAGGCACTTGCTCAGTTTTCATTCCCGATGGGGGAAAACTGTGGCAGGTGGAGGCCCAGTCACCACTGGAGAGTTGAGTACAATCATTCATCAATACCTAGCAGCTGCACAGCCAGGAGCTAATTGTGCTGCCACTGCTGAAAAAGTAGTGGGTCAAGGCATGAACACAGAACAGTAAGATCCTTTCTCTGTACCCCACCAGGAAAGGATTGGGATGCTAATACAATGATTAGTGCTCATGTGACAGAATCATATGGCATGGAAAACAGCCTGTTCCTACTAACAGTTATGGTGATAAGAGTCCACCCCCAAGGAGGGAAAAAGCAGGGGATTTTTCCTTTAAATCATCCCTGACTGGGCCACCTTGCAGCTTCCTTCTTTCTATTTAACAGTATATTTCCATCTGCTCTTCCATTAGGTCCCTCCTCAAACACACATATACTATTTCTGATACATTCCCTATTCCCACCCCAGCAGGCATGGGACAACAATTTGGGATAGAGATGGGACAAGAATGGAGGAGAAAGTCACAGTCAAAATCTTGGGCTATGGAGCTTGAATAGCTTTGCAGGGAGCCCAGATAAGCCCTGCAAAATACACGCAGCAGGACCTCCTCTCAGGGGAAATCATTTTCTTTTCCCTGAACAGTCTCACTCTTAAGTAGCAATTCACTATGACCAAAACTGAAATTGGAAAACTGTGACATAGTGAGGAATTTGGGACTTTTCGTTCTACTGCATTGCAAATAGAGTTTCACTGGGAGCAATTCCCACCATACTATGCATCAGTTTGTTCAAACAATTTATTTTCACAAGTCTTTACATGCAAGTAGAGCATAATCTTCTGCTCTCTTCCACTATCCGAGGGGAGTGTAAATCAATACTTCAAGTACTTTTCAGTTCTTCAGATTAGTTTCCTGGACTCTTCTGGGACTGGGGCATAAAACAATAATTCTGGTATCCATACAACAGCAGCATGCATACTGACTACCCATGCTGCAATGGTTTCTAATTGTACAGTCTTGAAAAACTCTACTTACCTGAAGTGAGCTGTAGCTCACGAAAGCTTCTGCTCAAATAAATTTGTTAGTCTCTAAGGTGCCACAAGGTGCCTCCTTTTCTTTCTACTTACCATCCTAGTTTGAAGCACAGGTGATTTTACCTGACGGGCAATTAACGTATCATTAGATTTTCAGAAGCAGCATGGTAAAAGCAGGCAAGTAGAGTTTGTGCCTAGGCTAGTAAACATTCATGACGATTTTGCAGGCATGCTCCAGCAGCATTACACAGTAACAATGAGAACAGTTCACAGGGCAGATGTATTCCTTTCTGCAGATCCAGCACGCACACACTCTTAGCAGTGTGGGGTGGGGCATTGCTTGCATTCCCCAGATTATTTTCTTATCCTATATCTCTCTTTCACAGAATCTCCTCAGACCTGAAAGAGATGGAGAGCTTTACTCTGAGTTTCAGTGATATCAGAGTCTGACATTACAGTCGCTCTTGGAGAGCTGCACGGCACTGTACCACATCTTGAACACAGACTGCTGTAGTGCCTAGACCTGTCAGAGCCATTTCAGTGCTGGTAGCAAACAAATAAGATCCTTCTTTGTCCCTGTTTGCATAAGTAGCTCCCAGGGCACAGTAAGGTAACAGCATGGGAGAGAACTGATGGTAGAGGGGAATCAGATAGCACCACTGACAGCACAGAGCCCTCCCCCATCACCTAAAAAGCTTGGCTTTTATCAGGTGTCAGTCTAACAAACCCAGTCTTGATTCCTCACTGATGGAAATAGAGAGATAAGAGCGGAGGGCCTAGTGTGAAATGACCACCTTGCAGACAGAGACATTACAGGAATGGTTGTCAGCTCTGTGGAGGTTTGGGGGGAGAAGAGAGGATGGAAATGAGCAGGGAAAGAAGGCAAAAATCAGAAATCCAGTCTTAGAATTTATCTCAGAACTGCAATGGGTTCTTCTGCATTCAAGATCTTAATATGAATCTCCACAATGTAGATGGTTTAAGATTGTGCTCCTACCTTTGTTTATCCAGGCAGGTCAAAGAATGAAAGGATGGCATATTTGCATGCACATCCTCCTCAAGAGAGAGAGGAAACTTGAGATAAATGAGACTTGTAGTTCATCCCCTCCATCTCCCTCAGGCCAGTGCAGGGTCATTCCCTATGACATACTTTCTCCATTCTTTGTCCAGTCTAATTTTACATGTCCGTTAGATCTTCAACTATTTCCCTAGAAAAATGGATTGTCAGGGAAGGGCATCAAACACCTGTTTTCTTGATCTTAACTGCTCCCTGCACCATGTGGTGAAGGGAATTAAAGAGGCAAGACATTGCTCTGCTGAGGACAAGGCTCCAGGTTCGGTACCTACCAAAAATTAGCTGTTTATTCTCCTGCTCTACTACAAACTAATTTCCCATCATAATCCCTTCATAATCATGTATTTTGGTACCCCTTCCATCTAGTGAGGTGTTCACAGTTTGCACGAACAGCTGACATGTAACCCTGTAAAAAAAAAAAAACAACCAAACGTTATCCAGGATTTCTCACAATCCCACATGTTAATTAAGAAAAGGAGTACTTGTGGCACCTTAGAGACTAACCAATTTATTTGAGCATAAGCTTTCGTGAGCTACAGCTCACTTCATCGGATGCATACTGTGGAAAGTACAGAAGATCTTTTTATACACACAAACCATGAAAAAATGGGCGTTTACCGCTACAAAAGGTTTTCTTTCCCCCCACACCCCACTCTCCTGCTGGTAATAGCTTATCTAAAAATCATTCTCCTTACAATGTGTATGATAATCAAGTTGGGCCATTTCCAGCACAAATCCAGGGTTTAACAAGAACATCTGGGGGGAGGGAGGGGTAGGAAAAAACAAGGGGAAATAGGTTACCTTGCATAATGACTTAGCCACTCCCAGTCTCTATTCAAGCCTAAATTAATTGTATCCAATTTGCAAATGAATTCCAATTCAACAATCTCTCGCTGGAGTCTGGTTTTGAAGTTTTTCTTTTGTAATATCGCAACTTTCATGTCTGTAATCGCGTGACCAGAGAGATTGAAGTGTTCTCCAACTGGTTTATGAATGTTATAATTCTTGACATCTGATTTGTGTCCATTTATTCTTTTACGTAGAGACTGTCCAGTTTGACCAATGTACATGGCAGAGGGGCATTGCTGGAAATGGCCCAACTTGATTATCATACACATTGTAAGGAGAGTGATCACTTTAGATAAGCTATTACCAGCAGGAGAGTGGGGTGGGGGGAAAGAAAACCTTTTGTAGTGGTAAACGCCCATTTTTTCATGGTCTGTGTGTATAAAAAGCTTCTGTACTTTCCACAGTATGCATCCGATTAAGTGAGCTGTAGCTCACGAAAGCTTATGCTCAAATAAATTGGTTAGTCTCTAAGGTGCCACAAGTACTCCTTTTCTTTTTGCGAATACAGACTAATACGGCTGTTACTCTGAAACCTGTTAATTAAGAGTGAGCTCCCAGGGCACAAATCATCATAATCATCATCCTTTGCACTTATAATAGCTCCTTTTCACTGTAAAAGGGGGATTAGGAGGAGGAGGGCAGCTTCCCTATCTGGGAAGAGGAAGGATAGTGAAGTTAAATTAATTCATGCCAGTAAAGTACTGACACACTCAGCTAGAGATGTAGTAAAATAGTAAATGATTATTAAAGGAACTATTGCCCTGTTTTTCCCTTGCTAATGTCACTGTGGCTGTTACATTAATGGAACTATATGGGCTCCGTCTGGTGGTCTCTTTATTATAGGAAGATATGTGTTTGTTCCTTCCCCAGATGTTCCTTGGAGCCATGATGTGGATAAATCAGGGGCAGACTTTGCCATAGAAAACTGCAATGTTTATTTATCAGCACGTATAAGAGGAATAGTTGAGTACGATGGATGTAATTCAATACAATGGTTACAATTTATGTTGTTGACAGAACAAATCAGATGTTATGGGCCTGAATTTGCTCTCAATTCTGTTCAAGCAACCTTCTGATTTAGGAGTAGATGGCTGTAAAGAGCAGAATTCAGGCCAACAGCTCTAAAATAAGAATAATACCTATATAGCACCCCCACATGGTACTTTCATGTCATGGCATTTATTGCTAATCTGCAGTTAACTACTTTATTAAATATTCTTGACAATAGCAACAATACTAGAATGGTTAATCAAAAGTAGAGTATTATTATTCAGTAGAATAGAATGCCTCATTCAAGATACAGGAGATGCACCTTGGTCCAAAAGTCTGTCAGGAAATGCCAGCAATTTAAACACTGTAAGACAACTCCAATGCAGTGCACTGTCCTATCCACTGTTTGGGAGGAAGTGAAGGAGATTATTAATTATTAGCTGAAAGTAACATGCACAGAACTTTAGAAAGGCAATGTCATTTTTTTTCTCTCACCCTTAAAAAAATACATATTGAAGGTTAAACCTAAAATCTGCTTCCTTCTTGATTTATTTCTCCTTTATGCATTCACACTGATTTGTTAATGTAAAGTTGCTTATGAGCACTGGATTGAGCAAACTTCTTTATTATTGTAGGGTTACCTATATTATTTTGTCACTGAAGGGTTCATCTTCAGCAGTGGGCTGCTGTGACTACATTTATTCATAATTGGGAGGAAAACAGTAGTGATTAATTTTGCACAAAAAATAGACATTAAAAAACAATAAAATGGATGTTGAAAACAGATATAAGAAAAAAAGACAGGTGTCATTTTGAGCCTATGAATCTTAAACGCTTCCTTTCACTAGTAGAGCTGCAAACATCATATGAGGCATGGTAACTTAGTTCACATTACAGCCTAAATTAATCAAGTAATTCACAACTCAGTAAGTTAGTGATTTCAGATAAGGAAGTCCGCAAACACTGAACATTTATATTAAACAAGAACATTGATGCAGCAAAAACAAGTCCTTATTATGCAAATATTCATTATAATGGCAAAAGCTGCCAGGTGCTATGCCATTAAGTCACAAGAATCTCTGCTGTCCAAATTTGTGCCACTGTACATTTTAGTTCTTGTTCTAGTAGTAGGACTGTAACCTAACTGGGTAAAGCACTTCAGCCTCCTCCTTTAACCTATGCCACAACTATAACGTCCTCATGGGATACTGCACCAGTTGCAATAATCAGAGAAAATCTAGCAAACTCTTAATTTAAAAGGAAGAGCACTGCTGGTGAGGTTGTCAATGAAACATTTTCTCCCTGCCCTCTTGCTTTGCATCTGATAGAGCCAGTTTTTCAACTGTAGGACATGTTGCAAAGCTCATCTTTTCTCTTGGGTTATTCAGGAAGGGAGTATTTGAGGCAGGGTATTAGTTTAGGGGTTCTGAACTTTTTATCAGTTTATCTGTGATTTGATGGATTGTGTGGGGAAACAGCTTTTAGGCAGTAACGTTTTTATATTAAGAATGTTTACCCTTCGATTTTTTTTTTAATTATTTGTCCAGGCATCTGGAGTTTACAATAGGCACCTCTGAAAGATTAAAAGTAGTAAATCCTTTGGTTCCAACTGGCTTTCAGATGCAGCCATTCTGAAATTTTCCATGTCTGGAGCTTGCAAGGGGGACCAGAACTAGCTGGGAGATGGTTTCTGAGTGCATCAAGAAGCTATATCCTGTGGTTTTATAGAAAGATTATTGGATATTATCTTCCTCACTTGTGTCTTTCAGTAATGAGTCCAGATGTTGGCTCCTCTTTTCAAGAGCGGGCTCTTCCCAAGAAGCAACTAAGAAATCAAACGTGTCTAAGTTTAGGTGGTGTTCAGAAGAAATGGGGGCACTTCCTGGACAGGTACGTTTGTGCCCAAAGTACTCAATTCAAGGAACGCTGCTGTGTAATACAGAAGATAATTCGCTATGCTGCACAGAATAGTGAGTTCATTACACTACACTAACAGAAGAGCAAACTCTAAAAAAATAAAGAAAAACATAATACTACACTAGGCACTTTACAAGTGTGACAGAAAAATGTTAATGTCTTAAATATAACTAAATAGAATAATTCACAATCAAATGGGAAGCCGCAATCTTCACAGTATGATGATATAGAGCAGGATTTGGGAACATAAATCCCAGATGTATTTTTAAAAAATTGGTCTCAATCACTGTAAAATTAACCTTCCCCTCTTCACGAAAATATAGAATGCAATTGCATTATCTGTGAAAGGTTTAATAAGGTTGTGTGGGACTATTATACCCCTTCAGAGGCTCTCAGTAGTGGCAAAAATGCAGATGGCCAGTTTACACTTTGCTCCTAGTTTGTGTCAATCTTCATCCAAACTGATAAATGCTGCATGTGTGAAGTTTGCTAAGAGGTGCTAATTGCTACAGTAATTCCCACCTAAACTGACCAAATGGACGCAACTGTGATAATCGTATCTGTCCATGGGAAATGTGAGCTGTACCCCAAGTTGTGCTGTCTGGAATCCTCCCACACACAATCTCCCAGGATTGTGCTCTGTCCATGGTAGCCATTCAGAGAGGTAGCTCATCACCTTTTTTCACCAGAAAATAGGGTGTTTCCCCAAGTTATTGCTTACTCTTTATTCCTTTGCTATCTCCTGCACATTTAAAGACTGTGAGTCACAATTACCTTTGCTTTGATGAATAAAAAGTGGAGATGGCTTTCTCAAGACCCAACCAGCTCTGCTCCAAACCTCAGCCAGAGCAGGTCATTGGACAGTGTCACACAAGACTTCAAGTCCCCAACATGAGCAGCAATCTTTTTATGGTCAGTGTCAATTCAGATTTTTTTTAAGCGTCTGAACTCCGAGGAGTCCCAAATGACAGGAAGGAGGATGATCTTGTAGTTCAGGCTTGGAGAGCTGGCCTCTATTCGTGGCTCTGCAACATGTTTCCTACGTGACCCTGGAAAAGTCACTTAACCTTTTGGTACCTTGGTTTCCATCTGCAAAATACCTACATCATAAAGCAATTTAAGCTCTGCAAATGAAAAATGCTATATAATTATTTTAATTCATCTACCTTCTCAGGGTATGTAATTGTGATACTTAATTCACTGATGTTTGTAAATCACTTTGAGGTCCACAAATGAAGGCATCTGATCCCTGTCATGTATCATTTTTCAAAACCTTGAACTCCCTACAATTGCCAAACGCTGATGATGACTGGAACTTGGGCTCCTGTGACTTGGCTGCACCATAATAAAGCCATTTGGAAGAGAGATTCCTCAGTTTATTCCCACATACCATGAATATGGAACCTGAAGGTTGTTTTTTTTTTTAACTTTAGTAAGAATGAGACCGAGATATAGAATAATCTGTTTTAGTGTAGGAGGAAGGGATAACCCAGTGGTTTGAACATTGGCCTGCTAAACCCAGGGTTGTGAGTTCAGTCCTTGAGGGGGTCATTTAGGGATTTGGGGCAAAAATTGGGGATTGGTCCTGTTTTGAGCAGGGGGCTGGACTAGATGACCTCCTGAGGTCCCTTCCAACCCTGATATTCTAGGATTCTATAAAAATGCAGTCAGGGAGCAAGATTCTTGTAATGACATGAGGCAGTCCCAGAATCTCCGTCCACCCTGGGGCCTTCCTAGCATTATTCCAAATTCCTTTTTTGAAAGGAAAAGTGTCAGGTCAAATTAAGTCTAGAATTTGGGGTTTTGTGGTTTTAAAGTAAGTTTTACTAAATTTAATATTGATATAAATGATATAAAAAAAAAAACAGTAGAATGAGTTTGTTTGGATTTAAATCTTCCTCTGCAGTGACTGCAGCCCAGACATTACAACACTGTGATAGTGCATAACGGTCTGAAAGTGAAAGTGAAATTTACTATATTTTAATTGCCCAGGAAATAATTTTCTATTTATATGAAAAGGGGTATTGGTAGGTCAAAACAGAGCCCAAACTTGTGATGAGAAAAAGTTCATTTTTACAAAACCTAACAATAAAAATATTTCCAAGGTTATTTTTATTATTATTGCTGCAAAGAATAAAGTTTATTTTAAAGAATAAGATTCCTTTTCAGCATCTTTGTAATATAGATGAACCAGAAAGTGAAATTATAGGAAACAAATATGAACTTGACTAGTCTAAGTTCATTATTTACTTTTTTGCAAATCAGAACAAGAACAAATGGATATAAAACTGGCCATGAACAAATTCAGGGTGAAAATTAAAAGGAGGTTTCTAACCATCAGAAGGATGAGGTTCTGGAACAGCCTCTCAATAGGAGTTGGTGCAAACAACTTAATTAATTTTAAGGGAGAGCTGGACAAATTTATGAGAACTGTATGATAGGATTGCTTTTGATGGTGGAAGTAGGTCTCACTTCTGGTTTATGTCATATGTTCCTAAATCTCATGCGTCTGGGTTTCACCTGGCAACCGACGGAGATCAGGAAGGAATTGTGCCCCCAATGTATTCTGTGAGAATTTTGTTGTCTCTTTCCTTTGAGGCATCAGGGATGACCCTGGCTGGAGATGAGACATCGGTGGGGTGGGCCAGGATTCTGAGGTGGCACCAACTCCAAGCATTCTCTTTCTCAAGTGTTTGGGTGACTGATTCTTGCTCATATGCTCAAGGTCTAACTGATTGCCATATATGGGGTTGGGAAGGAATTTTCCCACCTGTCAAATTGGCAGTGACCCTGGAGGTTTTTCACTGTCCTCTGCAGCATGTCAGTCACTTGCCAGGCTTATCTGGATATATCTCATGTAATCATTTCCCTGCCATTACAAGGGCCTTGAGTAATGGTGTACCTTGGTCCTTCCTAGTCTTCTGTGGATCCTAATACTTTAGGTCTCATTTGGATTTCATGGTGTTGGTGGCCTGTGATATACAGGTCAGACTAGGTCCCTTTTGACCTTAAACTCTATGAAATTATTTCTGATTTTATCTAAAAATGTAACCCAGGGTAGGAAACACATCATTTTTAACCTGAAAGTGTCCTTTTAATGAGTGTTATATATTTCTATACACAAAGAGAATGCATGCACCATTAACCTACACTCCAAATCAGAACTGTCATTTAAAAAAATAAATAAATTACTTTTCTATTTTTCCCTAAATACTGAGGAGCACCTTAGACCAGACAGAAACTTTAAATGTTTCCCTCTAAAGTTTTCCACCCACAGTTGTTTGATCGGAATGTGAACTCTCTTTGTCTAGACGTTGTCCAATCTGCTCTTTATTTTGTTGTATGTTTGAGACAACAAATACAAACATTCTTAAAATAAAAAATACATTTTCAGTCTAAATGATTGATTTTAGTTTAAAGAAAACACCACATGAAAGAACAGCAGTAAAGAGCACAGTGTACATGCATCTCTTTTGCAACATGCTGCAGCAACTCTGGGAACACTATGGCTGTTGTCTCTGCACGCAGAGGTCCTTGAGACATAAAGATGCAACACACAGAAAACGAGGGGATTGCAGTTTCATAGCTACATGCATCACAACTGGGTTTTGTAATTACAACAGAAGCTTTCCAAACTTACAATTGGGGCTCAGACTACAGTATGCTGTGCCTTTAACCAGGCTGAGGCTGGGTTCCAGGACCTGGTCAGCCATGTTAACTTTACTTGTGTATTCTGCCCTGTGCCAAGGAGTGGAGGTGCTTTCTGGAGCAGACGTCATCTGAAACAAAGGCAAACTATTAGTGAAAATCCCTGCTGAAGGGCTGACCCAGCGATCCACTGATGATTTGTTGTCAGAAGCGGCCCTGGGAGTATTGCTGGCCAGGGCAGAAAATGTTTTTAGTGCCCCCTATTGTGGCCAAAGAAAACAAAAAACCACCAAAGAAAAACAGACAGCCAATCAGCCAAGTGGAGAGAAAAAATACCACCAAAACCGTTAGAACTTGCCAGTAAGGGCAAACACCTTCCTTGCCCATCCCTAGAACTGGGCCTGCTTGTTGTGTTGTCATAATGGGGATCCATTTTGAAAAGGAGCTTTGTCCTTCGCTGGCTCAATATGCAATTGAACCTCTACAGAGTGAGGCTTGGGAAGCCACCAAAGGGAAGCGAGTGCCCCAGGTCACTCCGCAGCATCACCTTTGGTCAGTCCTTGGGCTGTGGTGGGAGCTCCATCCAGCCCTCCTCAGCTTGGGCCTTAGAGGGGAGCATATAAAAGGGGGACAAATGTTGGGGAGAGAATCTACAAAGACCCCCATTCTGGTTAAAATCCTACCCTCTCTGATCCCACCAGGGAAACAATCATCCATTCCCGGTCAAGATGGCACAAAATATAAAATCAGTATTGGGAGTTAGAGATCAGACTATTACAAATTGATAATTTTAATTATGCCTTCTGTTTGCCAATCAGAGTAGATACATTCATTCACAGGTGTTAAGGTGAAAAGTAACCATTAACAACATCTAATCTGACTTCCTATACAACAGTGACCAGAGAATTTGACCAAGTGATTCCTGCATCAAGCCCATACCTTTTGGGATTAACTAGTGCATATCTTTTAAAAAGACATCCAATAGTTGGGAGTAGATCCCTTAAGCAGACTAGTATCAATAGGGGTGGAACTATGGTGTTGATAAATGAAGTCACTGTGGGTGACACTCATAGGGAAAGGAGGAGCAGTTGTAGGTACATCAATACCCAGAACACAGCTTGCATGTTTATTTTGTTTGTCTACTTAGATTGTAAATTGCGTGGGGGCAGGCCCCATGTCTCCTTTATAATCTGAGTACACAGTGTGAGCACGCACCCAATGAATAATAAAGGCAGTAGGTTACAATGAAGAGAAATGGGGACAGGTAAGTGTCAATGTGGGGAACTGGCTCAGCAGTCATTTAGTGCCTCAGCCTGTCCCACTGAAGTCAATGGGAGCCCTTTGAGAGTATTAGAATAAATCCAGAGGTCATACTGGATGCCTGGGGTGTGGTGCACAGAGATTGGCCCAGCTACTGAGGCCGCTAATTCCCAACCCAAAGGTTTTGGTGGGGCTTAGTCCCATGCTTCTGGTTCCTCAAGCCTAACCCTGCTCTTAAACCAATAGGGGCAAGAACCAGTCAGACTTCTCCACTCTCACTTTCTCATTCAGTTTTCTTTCCATTTCTCTCTTCTATCGGTCTCCCATCCTGGCTTTTTCTCTGTCCATTCCTTTTCTCTTCTGCCGCCCTACCTTTTCCCCTCCCCCCCTTGCTGCACTTTGTGAACTGCTGCTGCAGTGCTGAAGTCCAAAGTTCAGTAACTTGCTAAGCACACGGATAAATATGAACCTTGGAGAATTTACACTGCTCCAATGTAAACAGATAGTCAAGGGTCCCTTTATCAGCACTGGCTCAGGACAGTTGTGGGGGGTCTGAAGTGGCTCATTTTTGTATTTTGTTTTTTTGGGGGGTGCAAAGGCGGGAGTCTATGCCATTCCCACTCTGCTGACAGTCGGGCGTGTTACCTCAGGAACATGGTGTAGGGAAGGCTGAAGGCAGAACGTGCTGAAACTCAAATCCAAGGGACACCAGACTGAAGACCATGGTCTCTAAGCTGAGTCATCTTCAGGTGGAGCTGCTGGGAGCACTGCTGGAGTCAGGGCTAACCAAGGAGACCCTGATCAAAGCGCTCGGGGAAGTGGACCCCTATGCCCTCCAGAGTGAAAGCCAGCGTGCCATCAGTGCCATCCAGGCAGAAAAAGGGGAACCCTGTGCTGAAATTCCCAATCTGCCCAATGGGATGGAAGAATCCAGGATGTCCGAGGAGGAAACCTCTGACGATGGGGAGGAATTCACCCCTCCAATAATGAAGGAGCTGGAAAACCTGAGTCCAGAGGAGGCTGCTCACCAGAAGGCTGTGGTGGAGAGACTATTACAGTAAGGACATTGTTTTCCTTTCCCCTTCTTGCTCTCCGTTCCTTTATTTCTCTTTCCTTCACCTCTTCCGTGAAATACCTTTGGGTTCACAGTTGATCTAAGCGTGCAGATTCTGCCCATCAATGCCAGCCCCCAAAACCCAAAATTCACTGAACTGACAAGGTTCATGTTCCTTAATAATGTTCAGTTTCCTTCCAATGACATTTCAAACATACGCACACACAAAGCGCCATGGGGCCCAATTACATATTAAAAGTGATAATATCATCTGGGAAACAAGGACTTCAGAAAAATCTGGGAGCTGTACAACTTCTGTCACTTTAGCCGTCCGTCAGTTTTTACAGAAGCCACCGTTTTAGTTATTAGAAAAAAATAAGAAAAGAAGCCATCATATTAGCTTTCATCATGTAGTGTGGGAATTCTCACCATAGGAGGAGAAAATACTCCTAAATTCTCTTGCCATTTTTATTGAGATGTATATTTTTATTTTACTGACTTTAGGTAAAGTCAAGTATTTGTCAGCAGAGACAAATTAAGAAAGCCTGATCTTCATGTCTTTGTGCACATAAGATTCCCGTTGTTTTTAGTGGGAATTTCAGATGAAGGACTGCAGGCCAAATTGGTTGGCAATCCAGGTCAACATACCCAATGCTTCTATCCTCCATCTCCCATCATGAACACTGAATATAGACGAGTGTGCATTCTATAGACTAATGTTGTATGACTTACCTTAAACATGCAATTATTTATTCTTAATAGCAAAAAAAATATGAGCTTCCTGAACCAATCACTCTCATTTCACTCCAGTAAGCACATAGA
Source organism: Lepidochelys kempii (assembly GCF_965140285.1). NCBI lineage: Eukaryota > Metazoa > Chordata > Testudines > Cheloniidae > Lepidochelys > Lepidochelys kempii. Next base: position 11,494,841 of record NC_136394.1, read on the forward strand.
CAGAAAGAGAATTGTGCTCCTGCAATTCTAACTCAGCAACATGAATTCTAGGGATTCCAATGGCTGGTCTGCCTGAGCAAGGACTTCAGGGTATCGCCCTTCAAATCCATCTAACACAATTAAATCCTTAGCCACAAAATCTCATCTGTCTGTGCTGAAGCTACTCTCCAAGATTAGGAGCAGACAGGAGGCACAGGGTGACTGCAGTGTTCTGGAGACTCAAACTGCTACTCACAATCTTTTTTGGGAAAATTAAACTCCAGTTAGAGGATTTACCGGCTTTGCGGCCATTCCTTTTTAATGGGGAAAGGATATATTAATACAAAACATAATAAAAAAAAGTATGCACAAAACCCCAGCAATAGCCCCAAGGTAGAGAGATAGCACAGTACTTAAAGGGTTAATATTCACTGTAATATTTCAGAGGGGATGGTTCTATTGCCTGACCTCTAGAGAGAGTCTGGGCAGATTTGGAGCTGATCACATTACAGTAGCTAAAGGAATAAAATACACTGGAACAACACTTACCTGAGAGGAAAGATGTTCCCCATAATTCAGTCTTCTTTTCCATCCAATAAACCCCTTTCCTTCTCTCCCTTTTCATTTTGTCCCCCTCCCTCTTTCTTATATCCTTGCTGTTTCCAACTCCCCTGTTCTATGTCTGTTTTCCTCAGATTCTCCTTTCCTATTCCCCCCCCACACACACACACACACTTCTCTCTGTCTCTCATCACCCTATTTCTAGGTCTACCTGTCTGTCTCTCTTTCACATTGCTCTTATCCATCTCCTTCTCTCTCTCTCTCTTCTCCCTAAGCCTGTGTAGAGATCTTGGGGCAGTTTGAGCTCCAGTTGCACCGGGCGGGCCCTGGCTAGTTACTAATTATCCAGTGGCTTTATTATTTCTCTTTTGTCTTATAAATTTATAAACAAAAAGACCCTGATAAGCTTTTTGATCATTAACTTCTGATGATTTATCAGGTGTCTCTCCATAGAGAAAGCCATGGAAGCTAAAGAGCACCTGGCTCTATCTCCTCTTTAATGAATGGATGAAGCAGGAATTAAACTCCATCCACTCTGCTCTGGTAAAAAGAATTTCACAACTGGAGGGAATTCCTATCCAGGAGTTGGGGATCCAGTGTGGTCCTTCACCTCCACATCTCCTTTCACCTTGGCATAAACTCTGGTTTCTGATCTTTCCCATCTTTCCAGTTGCCCTGTGGTTCCTGTCAGTTTCAGCACTAAACTAATTTCTATACCACATTTTTACAGTAATGCTGTGCACTTCTTCAGCATTTTCTAATGGAGGATCTCAAAGCTCTTTACAAACTGTGAATGAGACATTCTCATTTACAGATGAGGAAACTAAGGCACGGAGAGGTTAACTGCCTTACCCATGGTTACATGGGAAGTTGGTGGAAGGGCTGGAAATAGAACCAGGATCTTCTGGAACCTGGTTCTGTGTCTTAACCATAAGGCAAGCAATAGCTAACAACTAAGAAGCCCCTTCAGGAAAGAAACCTTCTTTTACTAGAAGAAGGCCTGATGGGCCATGTCCTTAGAATAATAATAATAATTTATATTATATATAAATCTTAAATAATGTAGGTGTTTTTGAAAATGCCTCAATTCACTCAACAAAGGAACAGGATTGGAGGTGTGGTAAGAAGTCAAGACATATTATACATAGTACAAAAATGGTGTATGATAGAAATCACTTCCCACCAGCTGGGGCACAAGGAAGGAGAGTAGCCTCACTCACCAAGCACAACAGCATGCAGAACAGAGCTTCTCTGCTTGCAAATTCAAGGTTGCTCAAAAACCCGAGTGCACAATTTTGTGGTATTCAAATACACAGGGTGAACTGAGGCACTATGAAAGTGACAAAACCTCCTTGTGTGTTACCAGCAGTTTTCAGACTATTGTAGATCACATCTCAATCAAAAGATTCTCTCATGGACACCTCACCTCCTGTTCATGGTCACAATAACTTACTTGCTTACATGGGAAAGTAACACAGGAAAAGGTTTAATGTATTTCTGTGCTTTTGTTGTACTGCCTGGGAACAAGGAGAAAAAGCACAATGTGACCAGTCACTTTTCTGCAGACCATTAGTATGTGCTCTGTGAAACAACAGTGATCCTACAGAGCAGTTTGTGAACCACTGTATTACACTGAGTAAATCCAGTATGGAGGCACTTGCCCCCCTACATAGCTCTAAGTTCACTTGCTGGAGTCCATTACCCGTTGTCCCTACAGAATACACGGAGAATGCAATACATAGGGAGGTTTCCTTAGTGAGGAGCTAGTGGGCCAGCCATTCACCCACTACACTGAATCCCAGAAGAGAGATAAGGGATGGGATTTTCAAGAGTACCTCAGTGATTCAGAAGTACAAGTCTCATTGCTCTTCCATGGGACCCACAATCCTAAATAACGTAAGTGTTTTTGAAAATGCCTCAATTCACTCCACAAAAGGACAGAACTGGATGGAGGAGGAGTATCAAGTCAATAGTAAATTAATTCATTTGTGGGGGGAGGCTATGGGGTAATTATTAGCTATTCCCTATGGAGAAGATAGAATACAGATTGTCTTTGGTGGGGGACAGGGGAAGGAGCAGACTTCAATTGGTGAGGGGTATGCGGCCAATGTATAATGAGGAGTCAGGATAAGGGCTGTTACCTGTGGGGAGGTATAGCAATTTTTCCCTCTAGGGCAAAGGGTAGAATTCCACAAGGAAAGAGGGAGGTTGAGATAAGATTTTCTGGGCATATTTTCTGAAGAGGAAAAAGGGAGATGTAGAGGTAAAAGGCCCAGCCCTTTCCCCCAGGGAGCTGGTTGCTGAGGGGCCCTGAGATGAAGCTATAACACCCCTTTTATGTCAGCATATGATTGTATAGGCCAAGCTAAGGCAAACCAAGCAAAGTTCAAACAGAAAACAATCATGCTAGGGCTCCTCTTACCTTCCCTGCTCTCTGCCTATCTCAGGTCCAGTCTGTGCATTGAAACCGGCGAAAGATGTCTGGTAGTCTTCAATGGAAAGGACTGGAGCAATGATCCTGAGCACTTCAAAGCTCTGGATCTCCTTTGAACTTGTTTCCAGTTCAAAGCTGGAGGAATTCAGAACTTGCCTCCAAGAGATCAAATCAGATCTTTTGCACAAGGGAATCTGAAAAGGATCAGACATTGCTGCCCTGAGAGGTGGTGGAGAATAAAGTAAACAGGGTGGACAGAAAGACAGAATGAGGACCAAAAAAGGAAAAAGACAGTTTGGGAAGAAAAATCAGGGAGAGTGAAGGAGAAAGAAGGTCTCCTGAATGTTACATCCCCAGCTCTCTGCATTGGGTTTTCTTTAATGCGAACAACTTGATATTTACTTTCCATTTAAATTTGAGATGTTGCTATAAATTATCAACTAGCCTCTTGTTCCCTTTGAGTTTATAACTAACTACCTGGGTTACTTATTGTTCAAGTAACAAAAGGGAGGTGAAAACGCCCTCAAAAAGCAACCTCACAACTGAGGAAAGGAGCAGCTGGAATGGAAGAGATAGGACCCCATACCCCAGAGGTTGTATAGGGCCAGGGAGAGAGCCTATGCTCAGGGGACAAGGAGAAGCTGAAGGCAAGAGACCAGGACCTAGAAGATGGGAAGGAAAACGTGAAAGTCTTATCTGAGGATAAGGAAAATCTGGAGATAGACCCTGAAGAATGGTAAAGCAATGGAGGTAGAGTTTGTATTTGGGAAGAAAGGGAAGCTGAAGCCAAAATGAGGCAGGAAGTGGTCAGATGTTGAACAAGGCTTGGATCCTTTTGCCCTCCTGACTCACTAAATTCATTGGGCACTTTGCCCAAGTAAGACTAGCAAGATTGGGCCTGGAATGAAATCCTACTCCTACTGAAGGCAAAGAGAGTTTTGCCATTGACTTCAGTGGGGAAAGGTTTTCACCCCTGGTGTTTGTGTCTATGGGGAAGGCACTATGAGGATAAGTGACAGTCCGTGAGAGTGTTCAACTGACCTAGCAACAGCCTGATTACACTGAGTGACTAAGAGAAGCTTCCAAAATAATGCCAGAAATTTGCAAGAAAATAAACCTTCCGTGATTTTTTTCCCCGAGTCACATTGAAATCTTGTAGGATTCTGAGTTTTCTCCAGTGTGGGAATGATTTCTTCTTCATAACTATTTCTTCAGGGACAGTTACTCCAAATTAAACCACCTGAAACTTCTATATCTATCTTTTTAAAATGTTTGCTCCAGAGACACAAGTTGCCTTAATAGCGGTTTGTGGCATAACTGAACCTTACCTTAGGACAATGGGGGAGGGAGGGGAGAGAACTTCAAATAAATGCTAAAAATGGAAAGAAAAAGAAAAAAAAACAGCCTACTCTACAGTATAACCTAGGATCATGAGGTTTCTTTACACAGGAATTAAAGCGTTGGCTTTGACAGTGCATGTGGACACAGTTAAGGCTTCATCTATGCTACACCATGAAACCACCCTTTACCCATGTTAGGGGACATCCATGCTGTAAACAGCTCCCAAGTGCAGATGCACTTGAATTGTTGATACACCTTGGGAATGTGTGTCTACCTTGGCACCCCATAGTGTTCTAAATTATGAAAGAGTGTGAGTCTCATCCTCTCCCAAGTACCTCCCCACTCCTTCCTGACAGAGAGCTGGGGATTCTGACAAGAGAGACGTAAGTAAGTGGCTCAGATGCCAAGTGGGAAGGAAGTTAGTATGTTACAGAAGCTTCTATGGGGGATCATGAATCCCCCTCCCTTTCTTCGCTAGCTGACCCAGAAACATGATCTGAAAGACAGGTCAGAAGCCTTGCCCTTGAGCATCTAATCTATCACTGTACAACAGAATCCTGGGCCAGCTTGGGACTGTTGGGTACCTCTTTAAAGAAGGAAAGTGCCCAAGGCTCAGCTGCAGGCTAGATTCATAGAGGCTGTGTAAAGAGAGACCACAATAGGGAGGAGATTAGTCCTTGTCTCAAGAGGTAGTAGAGCAAACACCAAATGCTTAAAGCTCAGGAATGGGAAAAAATAGGCTAGTTGGGCTGCCCTAATTTGGGGTCTTTGAAGAGTACAAGGGGAGAGGTGGAAAATGGAGCATTCTGGCACAGTTCCACCATCAGAGAGGAACCTGTGGTGCCATTTTAAGAAAAGAGATTTCTCCAGAAAACTGGCCCTGTCTCTGCCTCCTGCCACACTTTAACTGCAGTTGAGCTTGCTCCTTGGACCGTCTGGTTGCTGTGGAAGAGGCTGCAGCAGGAACAGAGATAAGGGTGTTTGCGCTGAGAGAACAGGTGTGGACTTTGTCCTCCTTATCGCTTTTCAGCTGCTGACAACCCAGAGTCAACAAAGCAGCTTGTGCTCAGGCTGCTCTCTCTCCCTCCACCCCCAACTGTCCTGCTGTATTTTCCCCACAGTCCTGGGTATTTTTCTCTCATTCCACCCAGCTGCTACTTGTATTTGGAGAGGACATTAACATCATCATCTATACCATGTTGGGATCACGTCCAGTCCAGTCAGTCCCTCAGGCATTTCACATTAGAAACACAGAGGGAGGCTCCATGTTACAGCTGCAAAGAAATAAGACATTTCTCAACACGGGGGTTGTTCATGCAAGAGTTTTGTTTGGTTCTCAACTGCTTGGTTCAGATCTTTCAAGTTTTACTGAGCTTCAGGTTCAGTCAAACCGAAACCACTCACCAAAATTCAATCATGATCGCCTTAGTCAGTCCCATGGTTACTCAAATGTTCGGGAACCTTAACAGACATTCTGATAAACCCTATCAGATTTACAATTTTGGGGTTTTATTCATGCACAATTCTACTCTTCTTAGCTTGTACAATGGAGTGGCTGGAATTGTAAATAGGTGTTCATTTTTTCTCTAAGTATGTAGATGCAAAATGGAAAATTTGAAAGAGCAGATGTATGGTTATCTTTATGTGTACATGCAAAGTGCCATATGTGCAAGGACATGTGGGTGGTGTATATGGTTGGTGTCTGGGTACAGGAGTCTCACGTGCACAAGTATATATTGTAGAGGAGGAGGGTTTCCTCTTCAGTTCTTGAAACATTTCCAGTTATTTTGGGTTTGGAGCTCCTCTATCTCTTGGCTGCTCCACTGTGGGTTACCCCAAGCTGGATCAGAACCAGAGTGCAAGTGAGGATGAGTCGGTCTGATATTAAAGTGAACCCAGTTCAGGAAAATACACTGCATTATCTGTGAGCACACATTCCCCACAGACAGGGAAGCAGGGTAAAAGAGACCCACCTCCTGAAACTGAAAAGCAGAGCCCAGAACATACAGCATTGTGAGAAATGGAACCCTGGGACATCATCTGCTCCACCAGTGACAGGCTCTTGGTCAGAATTGAACTACATAGGAAGCATGGCATAGAGGAAATTGTCATCACTGCTACTCCAAGGAGTTCAGTCTCCAGGGCTATCAAAAATACCTGCCTAAATCTTTTAATGAGTAAGTCATTTAGCTTGGAGGTTGGGTCAAACCACTGCATAGACTGTCACACTGAAGAGGAGATTTCCTTGGAGAGATGAACGGCTATTATACAGCATACTAAATCTATCCTACCTGCCTCATCAAAGGCAAAGCGTGAACAGAGGATTCACCTCTCTCATTGCTTCATGCAAGAAGTGCTGGCTGACATTCCTTGAATCCCTTCTGTACAACCTGGATACCCAGAGAAGAATTCTATCTTTAATGAGGTGCATTTTCTGTTCCTTCTAGAGAGGATCCCTGGAGAGTAGCAAAGATGGTAAAATCCTACCTCCAGCAGCACAACATCCCTCAAAGGGAGGTGGTGGACACTACAGGTTTAAATCAGTCTCACCTCTCACAGCACCTCAACAAAGGCACACCCATGAAAACCCAGAAGAGAGCTGCCCTCTACACCTGGTACGTCCGCAAGCAGCGAGAGGTGGCCCAGCGTAAGTACAGCAACAGCAAATCTGCTGGTGTCCTATAGTTCCCCCTACCCTCATCTGCAGTGTGGAAGGCAGGGGAGGGGGGGCCCTTTCTAGCAATAAGGTTAAACAAGTCCATGTCACCATTCAATAGGGGTGGCCAAACTGCACAAAGGAGAGCAGGCTATAGCTCCCATCTATCGGTATATCCAAGTGGAGGCATCGATTTGGACTAAGATAGAGTACTGACCAATGAAATGCATTTATGTAAGCACAGACAGCATAGCTGATCACCAGCAGTGATAGAACCCAGGACCTTCAGCACCAGAAAAGAGTTTTCTGCAATTTCATCTAAAGAAGTAATTCCTTTAGCCATGAATAAGTAGCAGGCTGTAGCTCTGGGGTCAGCCATTAGTGGGATATCATCTCACACATACTAAGCCAGCATGTTACAAATACATGCTTAAAAAGGATAGCCTTTGCAGCCTCCACCTCCATATGAACGAATGTGGCTGTAATCTGTTTAATTTTATACGTATTAGATGGGCCCCTAGTAAAATTAATAACTTGGCCTTTGGTTGGCCTAGAGCGTTGGACTCTACATGAGTTGCATCCACCCCAGCTCCTGCTGCTTGTTCCGTTTCACTGCTTCACACTAGGAATCAAGATGCAACATGTCTGATGGTCCCATTGGGGACGATCTTACCCATTTTAGACAAATATAGAGCTTTATTTAAATCTCATCTAGATTTTGCACCTGCATTTGTTCAATAGTAGGAGACGATGAGTGGGGATAAGCTGCTCTGAGCCAGTTGAATTCCAAGCAAGAGAACATTATAGAAACATCCTATCAGCAAGCAAAGCCCCTTGCCCATTTGTGTTTCCAGAGTTCACACATGCTGGTCAGGGACTCGTGGCAGAGGAGCCCATGGGAGACGACCTGCCCACCAAGAAAGGGAGAAGAAACCGCTTTAAGTGGGGTCCTGCCTCACAACAGATCCTATTCCAAGCTTACGAGAGACAGAAGAACCCGAGCAAGGAGGAGAGAGAGGCATTGGTGGAGGAGTGCAACAGGTGAAGGAGGGCCTCCAGTGTTGATGGAGGAGGGGAAAAGAGAGGGTTGGAATGGGCCTTTGTGTCCTCTTGCTATACTGCCAGAAGCCATACTCTACTCTGTGTCAGGGCAATGTGGTAGCAGTGGATTGAGATCTCCTCTTGTTCTTTCTTTGGGATACAATTTGCAAAACACTGTGTAGTGAAATCCCAATACACAGACATAGCAAGAGAATGATTGTCTAGAGCCAGCTTTAGAACAAGCTTCCAGCACTGAGCTCTCACTGCCTGTTATTCCCGTCCTGGGCTCCAACAACCTGGCTCTCTACCTACTGTAAAGAACAGCCTGCTCATCCTGCCCTGAGCCTCTGCTTACAGGTGACCAGGCACGACAGCATGCATACAGACACCAAAGTCATGAACACACCACACACTCATATAGAGCATGCCCCTGCCCCCACTCCATGAGTGTATCATCAAGGGCCTGGTGTTATAGAGACCCTGCCTGGTCACAGGAGGCACCCCAGCATGTATTGGCTGATTAGGGAGTCAACCCCGTGCTATCAATCATTCGACAGTGCTCCAGCTCACCAAACAGAAATAAAAGTATTTCCTAACGCAGGAGATCACCAAGGTCCTTCCTATGCTCTTTCCTGACAGGGCAGAGTGCATTCAGCGTGGCGTCTCCCCATCCCAGGCCCAAGGTCTGGGCTCAAACCTGGTCACCGAGGTGAGAGTTTATAACTGGTTCGCGAACCGTAGGAAGGAGGAGGCCTTTCGGCACAAGCTAGCCATGGATACCTACAGTGGGCCGCAGCCCAGCTCTGCTCCCCCACTGACCTCTCACAACTCTTCCTCCCTTCAGCCAACGCCTGCTATCTCGCCAAGCAAAGTACATGGTGAGTACTGACTACAAAGAGCGAGTTCTGGAACTGGAGACTGGTGAGCCTGCAAGTTCAGGCACCAAGGCCATTTCGAAGCCTGTCCCTTCAGAAGCTGCTCAGTAGATGAGAGAGCCAAACTGATGTGGGGTTTACACAAGATGAGAGTGTAGGTGATAAAGGGATATCTCTGCATGCACAAGATGAGGGGAGAAGAGTGACAAGTGGAGTGAAGAGGACATTGGAAGCTTAATGCTGAGGGAGTGCCTTATAGTCAGTTCTCATTCATTGCTTGGTCACAGCCCCCTGTGATGAACAGCAGTCAGTAATCCCTATTTCAAGAGCTCACCTGTTAGGTTGTATCAGGAGGTTAATTGTATACCCTTTCTTCTCACATGCATGTCTCCCTCTTTGGGAGCCTCCAACTGCCGTAAGTTTGGGACACAAACATTCTTGGCTGAATTGTTAGAAGTTACGAAAAGTTACCCTCTGCGTCCTCAGCAAGCCAAAACAGACTGGCAGTTTTCATAATCACTGAAAGCAGAAGAGTGGCATCTCTGCCTCCTTTCTCTGTGGTAGCCAGATGAACAAGCAACAAATACCTGTGTTCAGCAAGCTCACTTTTCTATTATGTAATGCTCAAGTGCTTTGTCCTTTCTAGTGTTTCTAGGCAAAAGTCCTTGAGATGTCAGTGTGTTAGTGAAGTAGTACCAATCATCACCGATCTCCTGGTCTGCAAGAGACACTGCAACTAGAGCACAAGTGCAAACTCCCCTTCTATGCAGGGAAGGGAATAATGCTGCTACCTAACCTGTCCTCAATACTAGAGCAGGAATTTAATGGTGGAAATTCCATCATCCCTCTCAGAGTAAGAGGTTGCTAGCAATCTCCCTTGACACAATAGAGTAGAGAGGGCCTACCACTTAAAAGTCTAGAAGAAAGAATTCCCCTCTCCCTTTGATGGGTGGTGGTCTCTCCAAGGAAGGATTTGGGTCTATTGATGAGGCCAGGAAAGCCCAGGATTGAGTGAACCTGGAAGACTGAGTTTCCCTCTCACTTTGGGGTAGATGCTATCACCCAGACTCCCTTCCCTTCTATATTTACTCCCAGGAAGAATTTCTACCCAACTTAGTTATACAGCTTCTTTCCCACAAGGATACTCAGCCCTGCACAAAGCCGGCACATTAGGAGATTACTTGTCCAAGGCCACCCAGCAAGCTACTGGGAGGATTAAAACTTTGGCATGTTCTTGGTTTCCAAGTATCGTGCTCAGTCCACACAGCCCCTCAGCTCCAAAACAGCACCAAGGAAGGAGGGCTGCCTCAGTGCACCTGGCACTTCTAAGGCAAATGCCTAGAAAGGGAATTGAATTTATTGCTTGTCCTAATTTACTAGATCAGCCTCATCTGTGGGAACCAAGTCTCTCCTTTTCTGACATAGGAATGAGGTACAATCAGCAGCCAGCCAATGAGGCCGAGTCTTCCAGCAGCAATCATCATGGGAACAGCTCCATGGTGACCACCCAAACCATTCTCCATCAGGTCTCTCCCCCTGGACTGGAGCCAAGCCAGAACCTATTGACCACAGACACTAAGCTGGTGAGTGACCTATACTCTAGTCCTGGTGACTCCATGATGTCAGGGAATCAAAGAAGAACCCCGGGTTTGCAGAGGACAATATTTAAAAATGATATTTTCCAGACTGCTGTTAACTCCCCACAGCAGTACCAAGTCCAAAAGCATTCTTAGGATTCTCACACCATGCCACCTAGTGGTGGGGGTGGGTACTGGGAGCATGAAGACTAAGTAGGACTACCCTATCCAGTTACTGCCCTGGGATTAATCAAAACAGTATGGTACACCTTTCAGTAGGAAAACAGGGCCCAAGACATCTAATGACACACCTGTCTTTAACCTCCCCATCCCAAAGGTCTGTTCCTCTCCCACTGATCAATTACCTCTCACTTCTGATTGAACTCCACACTCAGCAAGATAGCTGAAAAGAATCCAGTGGGATTAACAAAACAGGGACTGTTACCTGCCCTGACCCATTTGTAAAAGTTAGGTGCAACAGACCCATCTTGCATAGAATTCCTACCAATAGGTCTTGTACAGTAAATCTGGATTGGACCAGCCTAATCATATTCATCTTGAGGCAGATCTCCTTTGGATATCTTTCATTAACTAAGCCTCCTCCCATGTGGTTTGTATCGCTATGCTAAGATTATATGATTGATCATTCTTGCCTGGTTTGCACACTTCGCTTGGATTGTATGCTACGTAGAAAACCTGTTAGCAAGAAGTTTGTATTGCTCCACAGCTGTCCTGGGGCAAAGTTCAATTCATGAATCCAATTAAAATCTTTACAGTTACCCAGTCACCTTGCTGATTTTCTGGTCACTATTGTGATGGAAGTCTTTCCACAAGACTTTGAAAATCTCCTTTTACTGCTGTATACAAAAAGGGACACTGTCAAGATGGTTAGTCCAACCATTTACCCTATTGCTCCTTAATCTTGTTACAAATTCAATGCAAATGTTTATGTTTAAGTAGTTCCAATTTATTTAACTATATATATTAAGTGTTCAGCTCTGGCAGCTTAACACTTGTGATACTTTTATAGGACATTTTAACTAGGGACCTCACATGGCTTACGGCAGGGGTGGACAAACTACGGCCTGGAGGCCACATCCAGCCCTTCAGACGTTTTAATCTGGCCCTTGAGCTCCCACCAGGGAGGAGGGTCGCAAGCTTGCTCTGCTCCGGGTGTGCCATGGCTCCCGGAAGAAGCAGCATGTCCCCCTTCCAGCTCCTACGTGTAGGGGCAGCCAAGGGGCTCCACGTGCTGCCCCTGCCCCAAGCACCACCCCACCCATGGGTTCCTGGCCAATGGGAGCTGCAGGGATGGCGCCTGCAGACAGGGCAGTGCGCAGAGCCCCCTGGCCGTGCCTCCACATAGAGCCAGAGGGGGAACATGTCGCTGCTTCCGGGAGCTGCTTGCAGTAAGCGCCACCCAGATCCTGCACCCCTGACCCCCTCCCACACCCCAACCCTCTGCCTCAGCCCTGATCCCCCTCCCACCCTCCGAACCCCTCGGTCCCAGCCTGGAGCACTCTCCTGCACCCCCAACCCTCATCCCCAGCCCCACCCCAGACCTGCACCCCCAGCCCAAGCCCTCACCCCCTCCTGCATCCCACCCCTCAATTTTGTGAGCATTCATGGCCCGCCATACAATTTCCGTACCCAGATGTGGCCCTTGGGCCAAAAAGTTTGCCCACCCCGGTTTACGGACTACAACCCTCAACCTCACTAGAAGGTAGATATGAATTATGAAGTTAATCTGAGAGTTTGAAAGCTGAGACACAGACAGGTTAAATGACTTGACAAAGGTCACAAATTCAGTCAGTGACAGAACCAAGTCTAGGACTTAAAGTCCTGCTCTACCCACTAGCCAGATATGTTCCCTCTATCTGTAACAAGCAACCCTGCAATAATGCACACTAGAATTTACACCCTTCTGGTGCGTACTAACATAGACTGTAGAGAAACCCTAAGAAACGAAGGACTCATGAGTTCCTTAAGTCACTTAGCCTCTCTGTGCCTCACTTCTCGAACTCTAAAATGAACTTCATATCTACCTTCTAACGGGGTTGTGAGCGTTAAAGTTTGTACAGCCTTCTGAGGTCCCTAGTTGCAAAGTGCTAAACAAGTATAAGTATTAGGCTGCTAAAGCTGAACATTTTTTTTTAACATATTAAAAACATTGAAACTTTTTTACATAAAAATTTGCATGGAATTTTTAAATATGATTAAGCAGCAATAGGGTAAATGGATCGACTTCTGTACCTGATTTTCTCCTTCCTAACGTAAACTGAGGAGAATACTTCACTCTATGGGAACAGAGGCTGAATTCACAAATATTTCTAATGCACTTTGAGATTCTCAGATGGGAGTAGACTGACCAGGGAAAAGTGCTACTGTTCATACCGTGACAGTGTTCTTTAATGGTTAATTAATCAGCATGGAAGCAGCATCAAAGGAAGCATACAAACTGTACTCAGCTAAATGAAGTCCCTTCCAAACGGTCAGCAGCTGGGTGGGAAACTGGTCAGAGATTGGAACTTTAAAGTGCTCACCATACTCCAGCTGTTGTGGATGGCATTTTCACAGCTCTTCTTTCTTCCTCATGCACAGATCTCTGCTCACGGGGGACCTCTCCCTCCTGTCAGCACCCTGACCGCTTTGCACAGCCTAGAGCAAAATCCACACACATTGAGCCAGCAAACCCAGAATCTAATCATGGCTTCACTGCCTGGTGTTATGGCAATTGGAGCTGGTGAGACCTCATCCCTGGCACCAGCATTCACCAACACAGGGGCCTCCACCCTGGTAATAGGTGAGCAGTGAACAATGTGGGGACGGTGGAGGGCTCATTGTGGTTTCTATCCCACGCTCCGTTTAGCAGGATTTACCCAGAAAGGAAAAAAAGGATCTACGATCATAATTGTTGCTCATTTCCTGAGTCAAAAGCTTTGAGGCTGCAGGGAAAAATACATGGGTGGGGGAGTCAATCACAAATATGGGGATTGTCAGGAGCTCCTCGGAAGCATTAGTACTTTGCACCAGTCCACATGATAGGAAAATGTTCTGCTCCTGTAGAGTTTACCAGTTTAAATGTCACAAGTGGGGAACGGATGGCTAAGGAACTTGAGTAAAGGGATATAAAACCTTTTGTCTCCATGTCATTGGTTCAAATCCAGCTGTTTGGCAGCCTAAACAAAATGAACCCCATGAGTCTAAATTCAGATTGTTGTGGTTAGTTACACATAGCACACTTGCCTCTCTTGCCAGCAGTCTGAGGTGAGGTTAAAATAATGACTGGGCCATTAAACTTCACTCTCACTTTTAAAGAAGGTCTCTCCAGTGAAGGATAACAGCAGATTTGAACAGAATTGCATTGCGTGATCTGTGGCTGAACAGGATGCCTCAGCTCAGGCACAAGCAGTGGTGGTAAGAGCTGCTTGCAAGGGGCTTTTCTGCACGATAGGTTGCTCAGACTACTGTTGATAGACCTTGACTTTCTGAGACACTAAGTTCATTCACAACTCGACAAGGCACAGCTGTAAAGCAGCTCCCCCTGCCCCAAAGAGTCCTAGCTCATACTACTATTGTAGATTACGCACAGCTATGGAGAACACTCCAGAATTTCTGCAGACCTCACTTTAGCAGAAGGAACAGTCATGCACTCCCAGTATGAGATGAGATGAAACGAAACAAGGAACTGAATATGCATGTCTTTATTTCTCAGGCCTAGCCTCCACCCAAGCTCAGAGTGTTCCTGTGATAAACAGCATGGGAAGCAGCCTTACTACCCTTCAGCCTGTCCAGTTCTCCCAGCAGCTCCACCCATCTTACCAGCAGCCCATCATGCAGCAGGTCCAAAGCCACATCAATCAGAGCCCCTTCATGGCCACCATGGCCCAGATACAGAGCCCCCATGGTAAGGGTTCAAACTGGATTTCCCAAACTCCACAGTCCCTTTTGCTTGGGAGGTTATTGATGGCCTCTGGGCTTGCAGCACTCTGTTTATTATCAGAAGAACAACAGAAGAGGGTAGATGATTCCTCTCCTGGATCCATGTCTCACTGGTTGTGTCTGAGATTCAGGATTGACTGACAGCAGATTCATGTTGGTGTCACTTTGGCTAAGTTGATCTCCCATTTAACTGTTCCTGGTTACAACTCTCAGAGCTCCAGCATCCACACAATCTTGTTTTCTTTCATTTCTAGCTCTCTACAGCCACAAGTCTGAAGTGGCCCAATATGGACACACTGGCCTTTTACCCCAGACCATGGTGATAACTGATACAGCAAATCTCAGTGCCCTGACTAACCTGACACCAACCAAACAGGTAACAAAGCAGGGAATATAGTGTTTATCATATGCCTTCATTCCCCTACTTAAAACTGCACTGTGTATCACGTAGCATACTGCCTATGCCAGTACAGCATATCTGGCCCCCTGTCCGTGCCACTCCAGCAGGACAATCTTCCTCACCCCAATACCAGCTGGAACACTGGGAACATTAACCCAAGCTTCCTTTCTGCATTGCCAAGCAGCAATGAATCTCCTTGGAAACAGGACCCGCTTGCTGTTTCCAATCCAGCTTGCCCATGTAAGTGCCTATTGGAAGGCTTATAGGAGACAGATCTGATCCAGGCACTGTTCCAAAGCTTAGGAAACATTAATTTTCTCAGGTGTTTACATCTGAATCAGAGACCCATACGGAGTCCGGGATCCACACGTCAGTGTCACAGACACCAACAATACATTTACAGAACCAAGACACAACCATTCAGCACCTTCAGCCAGGCCATCGCCTCACCCCAAGCCCAGCTGGTAAGATCAATAAACTATCATTTTATACTGTCCCTCCATCCACCAATACCCCAATGGTAGGACATGAAATAGCATCCAGGACTTCCTATTCTGCGACACAACTCCAACCAGGTCCTGGGGGATACAGAAAATGACATCATGAAAGGATGGTCTAAAGCACAGTCCATAGCAGGGACTTTTCAGCATATCCAAAGTGAGGTCTGGGTGTGGATATGGGGCCTATTGAAGAACACAGGCAGGAATAGTGTCCCTACACAGTCAAACCTGCAGAAGGCATTCAGGGCTGGGGAGGCAGAGATTCCTCCAGGGATAGGATATAGGGTAAAGCCTACCAACTCTGAGAGGACATTAGCAAGTCATTTTAATTCCACATGGGTTGATCCCCATGATACTTTGAGAACAGCTTTGGATCTCGGCACGCAAGTTTTTGCATATGAAATAGGAATGGGATAAAGGAGTGAGGGCTTGTCTATAAAACCACCGAGTGTGCACCAAACTGGAGCGTAAATCTACCCTGCTATGCACCCTGTTGCTGCACATTGGAAGTTCCACAGTGTGCTTTAATCTACGCCTGTTTCAAAGAGGCATAGATCAAGGTGCACTATGGAACTTTTAGTACACTGCAGCAGGGTCCACACAGACACTTACGGTGTGGCAAGCTGGTGTGGGGTAGATTTACACCCCAGTTTGCTGTAAACTCAGTGTTTGTGTAGACAAGCCCTAACTCTTCAGTGATGACAGGAAGATATCAGACCGTAGTGTCTGAGATGAAGAATCCTGAGATTCCATGTAGAAAGAGGGAAGGAGGGAGGGAAGGGAGAGGGGAATTAGAGAAGGAACAGATGAAGGAAACTACCATGCTAAAACTGCATGTTTTTAACAGTCTCCTCTAGCAGCCTGGTGCTCTACCACAGCTCTGACTCCACCAACAGCCACAGCCACTTGCTGCCATCTACTCACAGCGTTATTGAGACCTTCATCCCCACACAGATGGCATCCTCCACTCAGTAACCATGGTGACCAGTTCACAGGCGACTGCAATGACTGAGCCATCAGGAGCACCTCCATCTATGTTTGTGATTCACTGTCACTGCTGCCTTCCACAGGGAGGTCCGGAGGCCTCCAGCCCCTCTCCACTGCCTTGCGTAAAGTCCTCACCCTCATCCAAACACAACACAGGAGGGGTTTTTTCTTGAGAACAAAGCTATGAGCACACATCCAGAGCGGATGACAGAGGAGGACAGGGCTGACACCACTAGCTTCCACTGCCAAAGGGAACAGTGGCCAGCATAGAGACCAGAAATTGAGGACTTCCACCAGGATAAGGGTCTGAATGGTCTATGGCAAAATTGCAAAGGGATAGCTGGAATTTTCATTCTTCTTAACCTTAACTGGGCTGCATATATGTAAACCTGCCAATTCCACAGCAAGTCAGTAGAGCTGAGCAGCTAACGGCAGGTGAGCACCGCTTAAACACCCACCACTGCTGCAAACAGACTGATGGAAACTGAATGAGAGAGAAACTTTTCTAGGGGCAGACAGTACAAGAGCCCGAATACTGGCCTTGCAGCTAAAAAGACCCTGAGAAACAGAGCCAGGGATCACATAAGAACTATCCTCTCATTACAGAGCCACTAACTAAAAACTTGCCGTTTCTTTAACTTAAAAGGGACGCTGTCAATTTATTTAGGTTCAGAAATATGACCTACCCTAAAACAGCCCTGGCCTAGTGGAAGAGGCCTGAGTATTGTCAATAGTTCTACTTTGGTTTAAATTCAGAAATTCAAGCTGAGGAGAAAGGAATGTTTATTTCTCCACATCAGCAAGCTTGATTCTTGGTCTCTCACGCCCCTCACAGGGTGATCAGTGGAGCCGGTGTGGTCAGCATTTGGGATGGGGAGAGAGAAAGAAGTGGCTCAACAGAATACATCTGAAAATAATGGTTCAGAAACAAGACTCTTTAAGCCCTGTCCCTCATGTTACACCATTGCCCCTTCTAACAGGGATTGTGTGTATTGGTCTCTCTCACACGTATCAGACCTTCTCTGTAAAGATCTCCATATAGGTGGATTGTTTTAGTATGAATATAGTGTAACCACATCCTTAATTCTTAGCCCTTCACTGTGTGCTGATGCTACAGCCCTCACTTCTGTGAATAACCCCTCAGGTTTCCATGGATCTATTTGTAAAATTGAACACTTTGGGTCCTGAGTCCCTAGTTATAAATGCTTCTAGTAATTCCTCTTCTTCCTTGTTGCTTGTACTTTCATATCACTGAAGAGCTGCAAACAAACATAGGAGAAGCCATCATAAACTTCTTTCTGGGGTTCTAATGGAGCTGAAGCTATCAATTTACACTGTAGAGGGGACAAAACCCAATGAGGGAAAAATATGATCAAGCCTCTAAAAGGGTAAGAAACAATGGAGAATAAAAGAAACCATACAAATAAGTTGACAGTGTCCCTATAGCCACCATGTCTTATGACTTAAAGCATATAGATGTAATTTGGTGCCAGTATTCAGAAGACTTTTTCCCTGGACTCTGATATTATGAACTATTAGAGCCTAATTTCAGTAACCAAAAATCTCAATGGAATTTGTCTCTAGGACTGATGCCTCTCTCCACTCTGTGTTATCCTGTAAATATATTTAACTTTCAGTAAACTGAAAGAAAACCATTTGAGACTGTTGTATAAGTGAAGTCAAATTTATGAGGAATCCAGAAAAAGTTTTAAAAGTCACATGATTTTCAGAAGTTAAAATTACTTATAATTGTAATGATGGCCATAAGGCATGGGATTTCTGTTGGTGTATTAGGTTAATTCACAGGCTGATTTTCAAAATACTTTTGCAGTTTAGATGCCTGCAGGGCATTTTCTTATGTGAAAAATATTGGGGTTCTTGCACAAAATGTAGGTGACTCCCAGGACCCTACAAGGAGCAATATTTTCTCGCTTTAGCATCTCAAGTTCCTCCACCCATCCAAATATTAGGTCTTTCCCTGAAATCTCAGAGCTGCAGGCCAATATTAGGAAAACAAAAACAGTACTGAAAGCTGCCAAAAACTGCTGCTGCATCTCAGAGAGACAACATAGACCTGGTTGATAAAATAAGGACTTAAATGCAGTTACTGCCATGCTGGGCTCAAAGACACCTATTTCTGGCAGTTCTACAGCATCATCAAATAGCTACAGACAATTGTGCAACTAAAGGCACATATGATGTGCAATACCTCTGTTAGCTGTGCCCATCCTAATGGAAGAAGATGGCAGTTGTGCATAAGACATTATATTAAATGAGACTATGAGGCATTTATTGTTATTGAATTCTACTGCACACTGGCAGATGTAATACCGTGAAAATAAAGCACTGAGGGAGTCAGTTTTGAAAGAAACACCTGCTTATAACGATGAAGTGACACCATTGCACAATCTTTTCATAGTTCTGCACAGGACCCCCGGAGAGGTGTATATTCCATGGGAATTAGTAACATGGCAGGTTTTGGTAATGTACTTCTGGTGATTATAGGAGAGGTAGGTGGGTCCCCAAGATTTGCCAGGATATTTGTGGATAAATCAGTCTCTCACAGCCTGGAGCCGTTTCTCCCATGGTTCTGACACCAGGTGGTGGGAGAGGTGAAATAGGAACTGATTCTCTATCACCATCTCCACCAAAATCAGTTTATCACACATGTATACTAGCTCTGGGACACAGGATTTGGGCTTGATACACAGAAGGATCAGACCAGGGCGGAGGTGACTCTCAGTATGTCCCTGTATCGCCCAAGTCTGTGCAGAATACAAAATCCTTCAGTGCAAGGTCTGCATAACCAGCAATGCAAGTAATTGTTTTGTGATGGAATGGAAAAGGGGAGTTCCCCAAGGGATGCCCCCAACAAGGACAGTCACTTAAACTCTTACTCCTTTGACTCCCTTAAAACAGAAGCTTTGCCAATTGTTTCTGCACATTTCCAGCAGAGGACAACGTGCAGGAACTACCTTTGTTAACTTTTCACCATCCTTCTTCCATCCTGACCATACGTGGTTCATAGAGCGGAATCATCATTCGCTTCTTTTCTGGTAATCTTTTTCTTCTTCTTCTTCTTCACTACTCTGGGCAATGTTGTGTCCTCTGTACATCTGCCTTCTTGCCTCTTACACTCTCCATCAACGGAGCACAGAGTCTCGTTGCTGATCTGGCAACATCCTGCTGTCTTGTGTTCACTATTATGCTCTCCTCTAGCTTTCTTCTTTCTTTTCTTTTTCTTCTTTTGGTCGTCCTCTGTGCACTCCTGTTTGTGAGCCTGGCTGGAATCCGTAGGCATCACAGAAAAAGCACTTTGCTTCAAGATATCTGCTGCTGACACAGCAGCCTCTTGGTATTTCTGCCATTCCTGGTCACTGTCCAGCTCACTGGAAGGGTTGCAAACAAAGTGGGAGGTAAGTATGTTACACTTTCATTCTGAATTCACCCAAAACACAGACTCTGAGATTAGCATAATCGTGATAAATGTAATGGATTTGTGACTCAAAAACATATTCCAGTGACCACTTAACCAGTCTGTACTCCAAGCTGCCCTTTAAATGCATTATGTGCATTGGAAAAATGAATGCAACCTCTAGTTAAAATTCCTAGTTTCCCTGCACTAGGAAAAATCTTTTTCCAAAGTCAAATGTAAAAGGAATCTCTGAAACAGCATGGAATATTTTTAGGAACAAAGTAGCAGACTAACATCTCACCTAGAACTAGAAGGTCGTCGCCTCCTGGCTAAGAGCGGAGGTTTAGATTTCCCACTATCTCCTGGAACAGATGAAGAGAATAAGCGAAAACCTAAGAAATACAAAAAGGAACAGGGGGAAATAAATAGGTTAGCAAACGATTTTAGCCAAGATATAAAACAGTCAGCAGCAGCAATCCCTCTATGAGGCAACAGTGGTGTCAACCCTCACATGGAATTTACGTTGGCCTGAAGAACTAGAAGGTATTAGTTAAGCTTTCTGCACTATTACATGAAGGTAACAACCCCTGCTGATATTAACAGGAAGTTCTTCTACCGCACTCTTTCTTTAATCTAGAGCACTGTATGAGCTAATACCAGATAGAATTCATTACATTTGTGCCAGTGGAGAGCTATTAGATGAGTGCTGACAACAGTGATTGTACTTGGAACTCACCATCGTCTTCAGAGTCAGCTGTTTGCGTGGAATTCCGTGCAGGACCTGATGAATCCTCCAAGACAGTGATGTAGCTATAAGGAAGACCACAGTCTGATTTTAGGAAAGGAAACAAATATTCAATTTTATGTAGCCAGGCTGAGTTTAAGAAGTTGGAAATGTTAAACAAGATTAAAGTGAGCAGTTAAGTAACCTTCACTCAGTTAATTTCAATATTTTTACTTTCATAGCTAACTCCACAGAGCACAGCCATTTCATTCAGAAGTGTGGCACATAGAAACTATCGACATGTAACATTCCAAGCAGCCAACCCACATTGTATCCGAAGCCCATTAGTTCCCATGGGCCATACTTCCACATTAAAGAAAGGCAGCAGTAATCTGCAATTAGGCGAAGTCTTTGAACACCTACCATGATGCCAGCACAGCTCTGAGTTAGGCTGAATTTGTTTGTTGTATGGATAAGTTGAAAAAAAGATCACACACGTGGACTAGATAATTTCCTGAACAGATTCAAAGCCTGGTCATAAATGGAGGTGGCTCTGGTGAATCTCAATCCTATCTATTCCCTTCCCAACACAGAACACTGAGCACTGAAGCTAACAAGAAAGGCTCTGTAGCACACACCAGGTCTACTACATTACCAATGGGTGAATAGGACAAGGGTCAGTTCACGAGCATTAGGAGCTCAGTCACAAGCCAGCAGTATGCACAGGGATGTAAGAAACAAGAAAAGAAACAATCTTTCCTCAAAATACAAGATGTTTCCCATGGAAAAAAGATGTATTTAACTCTTCAGTTATTCACACTTCTACCACTCAAGGGTATTGACACTGCTCTTGCAAGGGAAGGTTATGACTTAGGCTGATTTAATCTCTTAACACTGTGCTTTGGTACTGGTTACCTGTCTAATATTGCTCCCAGTTTCTTTGCAACATGTGCTCTGAACTCTGGTGTGGTCTGTAATTCGTTGCCATCTCTGTCATGGTCATTCACCTTCTGTCTGTTTGAAATAAAAACAATGTGTGATCTCCCTCAGACCCAGTAACCATCTGCTGCTTTCACCTAAAACTGAAGACTGGGGACTGGCAATGGGATAGAGCACCTTAGACCACTAAGTGAGCGATTCAAATCCAGCTCAGACTGATAGTGGCCAAAAGCCACTACCATCAGAAGACTGTTCACTAGGATGTGTGAAGCTAGCTTGGGTGGTCTCAGTATGGTTCCCAAAAGACAGATGTCCACATTCCCTAAGCATCAACAACATAACTGGTATTAACTGACCTTTTGCTGAGAGTCTCAGCAGCACAGGCCAAGGATTGGAGCTTGAATGCTCCTCTCATTCCTTTGTCCCTGAAGAACAGAGTTGGGGGTATATCAGCAATGTGCTGCTGCTCACTCCAAACCTGCCCCTGAAGGGAGGACTTTATTAAAAGTTGCCAGATTGTAAGCATAGTCTCCAAGCCTATCAAAGAAAAATATTGAGAATGAAGACAGGAGAACGTGGACTCCACCACAAGGCTTCTAAACCAGGGATTACTTCCCCCATTAATCAGGGGAAATATTTGGTCACTTAGTATTCAGTTGTGGACAAAAGACAATGTCTTATAATGGAAAGGGTCAGGTAACCTTAACTACTGTATAGGCAGCACAAGTTCTGCCTATAATCACGGTTTCATTTTGCTTCACGCAAACAGCACTCTGAAATCCAGAAAAAATACCTGAGACTGGGCTGAACTGATAATAACTTGTCCTTCCCAAAGCCACCTGATAAAACAAAGCAAAGGCAAATTAGAAATCTCCAAGACTAAAACATCTTTAATCCTAATTCCACTGTAGATGATTTTACAGCGTAAAAGTAATTTTTGGAAGATAGAATAGTGGTCGCATTCAAAGGAGGATACGGATATGATTTGAAACATTTTTCAAGCAAACTACATGTCAAGTGACTAACTCCACTTGCTAAAATAATGCAACACGAGTTTAATACTGAACCCAACATCTACTGGAGGGAAGTATCCAGCTATGGCAAGAATCTAATATATCTTTTCTATTATGATCCTAAATGGAAGGCAAGCCAAGTCCTCCATTGATAGTACCATATATCACATACTCTATGACACAGAGCCCCATGGAGAGCCAAACTTTGAAGTTTGAATTCTGGGGCTTGACAGAAAGGCTGCCAAATCTGATTAGCATTTTTAGATGGGCTTCCTAGAAGTAGGGTGAGGTACAGATGAAGGTCACTGGCAGGGTGAAGACACAAGATAGAGTAAGTCTAAAGCTATCTGGCTAGTTAGCTACTGATTAAGTTACCCAGAAATTCAGTCTGGATTGAGTAGCTGGATACTATGTCTGGTTTAAGTGGAGCCTACTGATTTAATTTATATAAAGATGATTTTTTTCTTTCAGCAACCTCTGTATTACTGGGCCTTTGATTTTTTTACATTGTACAGGCTCATTTTCTAAGAAAAATCGAAAGAAAGTCTTCAGTCACAACATGTCAAAACCTCTGCTGAGAGTATAAAGAAAGTATATGGTTCTCTCACAGAGACAAGAACATTAGGTAACACCTACATTTTAAACCTTCTGTCTGATTAAACAGCAGAGACAAAGCATTGTCCAGCGTTTAATATGAGGCAAGTTTTTTTTGTTTTTTGTTTTAAACAGGGCTGTTGAGGGCCCCATCCAAATTGTAACAAATGAATTTTTTTTGGTGGGTGGGTTCATCTGCAATGCTAGAGAACTATTGCAAGAGTCACTCTGCAGCAGAGAGGGAGCCAAGATGCATATTCCCAAATCATGTTACTGTCCTAAATGATTAAAGCTTTAGTATGGTCAGGAACATCAATGGATGCAGTCTACACTCCAGGACTGAACTATATTTTAACCATACAACAAGGGAATACTGTATTAAAACCCTGTCTACAAAGCAGTAGCTATCAAAGTTTAGACAGGATCTTAGAAGATTTCCAGATTTTCTACTCTCTCAGCATTCAAGCAAGCAGACTTGGACAGCATGCAAGACACTCTTTGCACTTATCCAGAAAAACAGTGGTAGGACAGCATGGGGAGTAAGGAGCCAGCATAGAAAAAGGATTTTTCTTCTGTATATTAATTCCTCAGATGTAATTCAAAGTATGATCCATAACTCAACTGTGTGACTTATACCAAGGTCAGGTACAGTGAAGAAAGGTAGACAAGACACCAGACATGATTCATGATGCTAGAGAATCCTCAGTCCTCCCAATTCTTTCTTTTTGAGATTCATTATTTCAGACTTATTTTAAAGACCGTTTTTAAGAAGTGTTTTCTTACAGAGAGTGCAGGTTAGCATGAGATTTAATATGCCACTTTTTAATTTTTTAACATAATCTATCCCTGCTTGAGTCGGGTCTGAGTTCACCATTAGTTTAGTTCCTACACCAACTGTACTCTAGACACAATCATAATTACACATAAAGCTGCTCAGTTAGTAATGGAGGAGCAAAACTGCCTTTGAAAGGCCACACTGTGGGGGGCAGGGGCTTGCACCCACCTACTGTCCCTTAAGGCCCTCCAGCACCCAAAATCCAGAGCTAGCCACCTCGCCTGCTTTGGGGTCTGGCTGCTCTTACTGAGATGTGGGCCAGCCACAGGCTCGGCTACTACCCAGGGACCAGAGAGGCAGGAACGGAATTGGGGTGTGACAGCCCAGGGCACTCCACCGGATCAGGGGAGTCCAGTCCCCGCTTCCCTGGGTGCTGCCCCCACCCATAGGAGGGGAAGCGCCTGCTCTCGGTCGGACCTGTCGCCACCAAAACACAGGACCCCAGCGTCACCCCCAGCCGCCCTACCGCTGCCGGGCTCCGGCGGAACCACCGCCGCCCGCCACCCAGCCGGGTCCCAGGCGGCCTCGCGAAACCGCTCCAAGTCCTCCGCGCTGCTGCTCTCCGAGTCCGAAACATTCGCGCCACAGCCACCCCTGAGCGCCGCCATCTTGGAAACCCCACAGCATCCTGGGACTTGTAGTCCAGGCCACAGTGACAGGGGACCGAGAGCCCTCTGCTGATCCCATCCGTTTGCAAGTTCCTGCTCCGGCGGGGAGACTCCATGACCTCGCCTCTCCCTCAAGTGGAAGGGGTGAGGGAGTGGAGAGCACTTCCTCAGTGGGGCTGGTTTGGGTGGGGTGGGGTTGGGTTGGCATGCTTGTATCTCCCTCTGCAGGGGTCCTGTTTCATCTAATCCATTTAAAATCTGTTCTGAATGATCGTTTAATTGAAGGGGACCATATGAAGATTTATGACAGTGTTTCTCAACCTTTCAGGTTGGCAACCCCTTATTCAAAGTAAAAAATAAAAATAAAAATCATTAGCTGCTTACATTTACTGTAAGAGTGAAAAATGTATCAATGACAAGCCTATGTATTTGTGTATGTGTTTTGAGAAGTTGACAGAGAATCCTTGACCTTGAAAGGCAAAGGTGTGCAGGGACTGCAGGGATGAGATTTTCTTTGCTTTAGATTGTAATGGAAATGTTCAACATCTCACTACCAGCCTTGTTGCCTTTTTTGATGTCCCTGGGGGGGGGGGGTCCACGATCCACTGCGTGAAAAACATTGATTTATGGCATTCAAAACCAAGTGTTGATGTACAGTCATCCACAGCACTCTGATATCACAGAGGGAGCAGAAAGTGTCTGCTAGGATTCATCTCATATGATAACCTTTCACTGCATGGTTAAGTGGAAGGAAATTACCTCTCAAAAGCAGATGGGGAGAGGGTCACAAGGTGCATAAGAATCCAGTAAAACATGGAAAAAATGTCAAGTAGGCAGTATCTATTCTGTATCAAGAGGGGTGAAACACATTGGTACTGCAGTGTAAAATAAATCTGCATTGTCACTACCTGTTGTATAACAGTTCTGTGCATACAGGGAAGACAGTCTCCAAAGATCTCAAATAGGCAGACACAATTTACTATCAAACTCAAAACTTGATTAAAAAAAACAACAACACAAAAGGAACTGCACTGCCTTCCACTGTCAACCAACCTGCTTAAACCATCTCTGGACCTTTCCCCATGACATACTGTATGCTTTGTAGCCATTTCTTACAACTGCCAGTTGTAAGACTTTGATGTCTATTATTAGGAGAATTGGAATTTCCATAATGGATCACATCAGTAGTTTTAGTCCAGTACTGTGTCTATGCCAACGATGAACACCAGATGCTTCCAAGTGCAGTGTAAAAACCTCCTCTGACATTTGTATGATACCTGTTTATACAGGACTTACATGGTTTAGGATGCCAGTGATGGCCCTGTCCCTTTAGAGATGGGGATTTTGGAAGATATATATAATTCAGAAAGATAGCTGGGAGCTAAAGTCCCATAGCACATGATTAGGAGCAAGCATGTCATCTGCAGAAGACAGGATATAAAGCTTCCTCTTTCTCAGGCAGGGTCTTGTAGACAAAGACCTGTCTTCTCAGCCCAAGAAGGACTAACTCAAGGCCCAGAGTTTTCTCAGCTCAGGCCCTTCCTTCAGGGTGTAGTTTATTCTTCAAACAAACAACAACAAAAAATCACAAAATAACACCAAAACAAAGCAATTTTCCTGCCCAAAGCAGTCTGTAGGGGTCTAGAAACTGCTCCGCCTCTGGTCTAGGCCTGCCACAGGAGTCACAGCAGCTCTTCTTCAACTGAGCTCTTAGCCCTTTAGAAGTCACCATTCACCTGACACTTTTCCAGCAAGATCTGATAACCAAAGAGGGCTGGCTCTAGGCCCTTAAGGGGCAGACGACCTTGTTACGTCCCTGTTCACTTTCTATGAACAATACATTGAATAACATTTTTCTTATTCACCTTCTCTCTAAACAAGCTTAACTTTTTCAGCTTCTTCTAGTATGGAAGTGTTTCCACACTGATCATCTTTGTTGCCCATCTTTGGATCTCTTCTATTAGTTATCTTTTAAAGGAGGAAATTATGTCTACAAGTGAATAGCATTTCAGATGAGGAGGTACTATGGATTTATATGGCATTACAATATTTTTAATATTGTCTTCTATCCCATTCTTTTGATAAATTAACATCTAATTTATTTTTAACTGCCTTTGTGCATTGCGCCATTTCCAGCACAAATCCTGGTTTTCTCACCCTCCACTTAGCCACTCCCAGTCTCTATTTAAGCCTAAATTAATAGTATCCAATAGGCTTAAATAGAGACTGGGAGTGGCTAAGTCATTATGCAAGGTAGCCTATTTCCTCTTGTTTTTTCCTACCCCCCCCCCCCCGCTGTTCTGGTTTAACTTGGATTTAAACTTGGAGAGTGGTCAGTTTGGATGAGCTATTACCAGCAGGAGAGTGAGTTTGTATGTGTATGGGGGTGGGGGGGATGTGAGAAAACCTGGATTTGTGCTGGAAATGGCCCACCTTGATTATCATGCACATTGTAGGGAGAATGGTCACTTTGGATGAGCTATTACCAGCAGGATAGTGAGTTTGTGTGTGTGGTTTTTGGGACGGGGGTGAGAGAACCTGGATTTGTGCAGGAAATGGCCCAACTTGATTATCATGCACATTGTGTAAAGAGTTGTCACTTTGGATGGGCTATCACCAGCAGGAGAGTGAATTTGTGTGGGGGAGTGGAGGGTGAGAAAACCTGGATTTGTGCTGGAAATGGCCCAACCTGATGATCACTTTAGATAAGCTATTACCAGCAGGACAGTGGGGTGGGAGGAGGTATTGTTTCATATTCTCTGTGTATATATAAAGTCTGCTGCAGTTTCCACGGTATGCATCCGATGAAGTGAGCTGTAGCTCACGAAAGCTCAAGCTCAAATAAATTGGTTAGTCTCTAAGGTGCCACAAGTACTCCTTTTCTTTTTGCGAATACAGACTAACACGGCTGTTACTCTGAAACCAGTAGTTATATGGTGATTGTTGCTGCTTGGTCCAAGTTTTCTGGTGTTGGAAACACTGGGGCATGGCCACTAGGTAACTCAAGGGAATAAAAAACCACAAGTGTCAATGAAGCCCCCTCGCACTAGGCCCCGGTGTCCTTGGCCCCCCCCCTCCTGCCTGGAGGCACTCGCAGCAGCTCTGCGTGCTAGGCCCAAGTGTCCTTGGCCCCCCCGCCTGGAGGCACACACAGCAGTTATGCTAAAAATCTGCAACAGTATGTTGCAGAGTCAGACTGCCTAAAACTAAGCAAGGCCAAACAAAAAAAATATAAAAAAACAATGCTAAATAAAGCAGCTTTATGTATAGTTTAACAAATAATACAAAAAATCAAAAAACTAGCTAAAAACTAAATTAGCTGGCTATATAAATACTTAAAGCAGCTTGCTATTAAATAAATATGCTAAATATATATATATATATATATATATATAAAAGCCTGTATAACTTCCTGCTCTGTTGTACAGGATTTAAAATTTTATTCTCCCTGTACCTTTTTGCAGCTGCAAATAAACTTTTCTGCTTCTCCACCCCGTTGTAATTATTGGGTGTAGCACACCGGGTAACAAACCACTCCAGCTGTTGTTCAGCCTCTCGGCACTGGGTGCCGGCAACACTGGGATCATCCCAGCTTTAACAGGGCTATCTCAGAATCACAAAAGTACCTTTGTGGCCCATGTAAGATCTTAATTGTTTGATATGGCATCAGAGTGTTGAAACTTACATCTCCAGCACAAATCCAGGTTTCTCCCCACCCCAAACAAACCCACTCTCCTGGTGGTAATAGCTTATCTAGTGATCACTCTCCTTAGTCAAGGTGGGCCATTTCCAGCACAAATCCAGGGTTTAACAAGAACGTCTGAGGAAGGGGAGGAGGGGGGAGTTAGGTTACCATGCATAATGACTTAGCCACTCCCAGTCTTTATTCAAGCCTAAGTGAATTGTATCCAATTTCAGAGGAACAGCCGTGTTAGTCTGTATTCGCAAAAAGAAAAGGAGTACTTGAGTACTTGAGGAGTACTTAGAGACTAACCAATTTATTTGAGCATGAGCTTTCGCTGTAGCTCACGAAAGCTCATGCTCAAATAAATTGGTTAGTCTCTAAGGTGCCACAAGTACTCCTTTTCTTTTTTTTGTATCCAATTTGCAAATGAATTCCAATTCAACAATCTCTCACTGGAGTCTGGTTTTGAAGTTTTTCTGTTGTAATATCGCAATTTTCATGTCTGTAATCGCGTGACCAGAGAGATTGAAGTGTTCTCCAACTGGTTTATAAATGTTATAATTCTTGACATCTGATTTGTGTCCATTTATTCTTTTACGTAGAGACTGTCCAGTTTGACGAATGTACATGGCAGAGGGGCATTGCTGGCACATGATGGCATATATCACATTGGTGGATGTGCAGGTGAACGAGCCTCTGATAGTGTGGCTGATGTTATTAGGCCCCGTGATGGTGTCCCCTGAATAGATATGTGGGCACAGTTGGCAACGGGCTTAGTTGCAAGGAAAGGTTCCTGGGTTAGTGGTTCTGTTGTGTGGTATGTGATTGCTGGTGAGTATTCGCTTCAGGTTGGGGGGCTGCCTGTAGGCAAGGACTGGCCTGTCTCCCAAGATTTTTGAGAGTGTTGGGTCATCCTTCAGGATAGGTTGTAGATCCTTGATAATGCGTTGGAGGGGTTTTAGTTGGGGGCAGAAGGTGACAGCTAGAGGCGTTCTGTTATTTTATTTGTTAGGCCTGTTCTGTTGTGTCAAACCATTATGTTACCTTGACATGCTGCTTTAAGTGTCATAAAACTGTGATGAATGAGTTTGCCTCCTCTGACCGATCTCTAAAGACAGCAAATCTACTAGTGTAGGTAGAAAGAAAAGGAGTACTTGTGGCACCTTAGAGACTAACAAATTTATTTGAGCATCAGCTTTCGTGAAGTGAGCTGTAGCTCACGAAAGCTGATACTCAAATAAATTTGTTAGTCTCTAAGGTGCCACAAGTATTCCTTTTCTTTTTGCGAATATAGTGTAGGTAGGTGAATGAATTTCATAATGTGTTGCCCCATGCCAGAGGGCAGGATCAAAATTGGTTTCCTGTATGGCTCCCCATTTGAGATACTACACACATCTTCACCTTAACTATGTGTTGGTTGATACACTTGCATACAAGTGGAAATTCCAGCATGGCTGCTTGTTTGTAGCATTGCTGTGGCTCTTGCGGTAGACATCTGCTACTGGTGTTGACTTCTTGGCTCTTAGGGCTTCTGCTTTCCCAGTCTGAAGCCATAGGTTAGTTCATGGTCTGTTTAAAAACAATAAGGCCGGAGGTGGGGGGGTTGGACGGACACTACCGCTATGGCTTAAACCATCTCCTCTCTCTCTGTATGTAGACCCATGCAGAAGCTGCACTCCTCTCCCACCGCCGCGAGGCCCGTGTGTGTGGAATCCAGGCTCTGAAGCGTGCTGCGCTGGTCTGGTCTCTCTAGTTTAGTCGAAACCATACCATTGTTTGGTGTTTAACCCCAAGTTAACCCCGCTCCACTGCCCTAGGAACCAGTGTGTGTGGAACCAACCTCCATTCCCCGCTCCCCAGGTGGAGGCTCCCCCCGGGGCGTGGGATCTACGTGCCCCGGCCCTTGGGGCGCAGATCATTTGCCGCCCCCCGTCCCTGGCAGGCGGAACCCGATGCTGCGGCCCCGTGCGCAGGCCGAGACGCTGGTCGCGGACAATGCAGGCGGGGCTGGGTTTCCGGGGGATCAGGTGACAGCGGCGGCCCAGGGAGGAGAAGCTGGAGCGCGGATTGGAGCCAGCTGGGAGTCTGAGACTTGGGGCTGTTGTAGTTGCCGTGGGGGTCGCGGCACCCGCTACTCAGGTAAGCACCAGGGGGGCGGGCCTGAGACTGCCGGGGGGCGGCTTCGAGGCCCTGCCTGGGGCTGCGGGCGGGCCTGAGGCGGGAAGCGGGCTGAGGAGGGGGTCTGTGGGGCGGGGCTCTCGGGTGGGTGTGTTGGGCATCCTGTCAAGTCAGCAGTAGGTGGTCGGGAGCTGAAAGGAGAGCCCGAAACCTCTGGCTCCTCAGACAGGCGCCTCTCGCTCTTATTTTGTCCGTCCGTGTGTGTGGGGGGGTCCTCCTCACTGATACACTGAACTTACATTTACTTTTTATTACCTGAGACCATTAACTGGGTAACTCATAAGTCTAACAAGAAAATGCTTGGAAATCATAGTTTGTTAATGCATACTCTCCCAAACTAGCACAAGGTGTCCCAGTATCTGGCTTGAGTCAGGAGAGAAATAATTACCCCCACCCGTCCTCTGTGGCTCTTTGTAAAATGTTCTTTGGTAAACAGTCGCTTGTTCCAGTTGCACTTCTTTCTGTAGCACTGTGTGTGTTGTGACAGGTTTCAGAGTGGTAGCTGTGTTAGTCTGTATCAGCAAAAAGAATGAGGAGTACTTGTGGCACCTTAGAGACTAACAAATTTATTAGGGCATAAGTTTTCATGGGCTAAAACCCACTTCATCTGATGCATGCAGTGGAAAATACAGTGGGAAGATATATATACACACACATATACATATATACACACACACACACACAAAACATGAAAAAAATGGGTGTTGCCATACCAACTCTAAAGAGACTCATCAGTTAAGGTGGGCTAATAATAATTAATAGCCCACCTTAATTGATGAGTCTCCTTAGAGTTGGTATGGCAACACCCATTTTTTCATGTTCTCTGAATATCTATATCTATATATCTTCCTACTGTATTTTCCACTGCATGCATCTGATGAAGTGGGTTTTAGCCCATGAAAGCATATGCCCTAATAAATTTGTTAGTCTCTAAGGTGCCACAAGTACTCCTCGTTCTTTTTACTGACTGTGTTGTATTCCTCTCTCTATTTGTCTTACATTTCATCCTTCAATTTTCTTGTCCAAAATGTTTTGAGATTCTATCAAAACAGACTAAGATCGCTCTTGTCTTGTCTTTAGTGAATTATAGAATAGCAGATAGGTTTAAATGTAACAGTGGGACTTCATGATTCTTACTTTTGTAACTGAGGGAGATGGCACAGCTTAATGGTTGGAGCAGGAGTCCAATAGCGAGGAGACTTGGATTCTGTTCTCCTTTTTGCTTCTGGCTTCCTGTGTGTCTGCAGGGAAACAATTCTTTGTTTTACCTATCTGTAAAAGTTGGGATAATTTACACTCCCTTGTAAAGTGCTTCAGCCTCTTAACATTATTTGTCGCTCTCTATATTTAGATTTTTTTTCTCCCCAGGGACCTAAAATGTGTCATAAGTGTCCCTCAAAGATGTGGCTATTTATAAATAGATTCATATTTGGGTTTTATTTCTTATCTTCAAAAGTAGTAACTTCTGATATATTTTAATTGCCATCTGGGATTGCTTTATATACTTTAAACCACATAAAAACAATCGAGTCTTTTATTTTTTTAATTTAAAATAAAACCTCCCCTGCCAACCTATAAAGTTCTAATAATTAGTCCACATAGTACATATATGACTGATGTAATGCTATAAAACATATTACATAATCTAATGTCATCTGAATATTTTTCTGGAATTTTCTAACTGATTATATCAGTTTTCTTTATCCCTTAGATTTGCCAAGGTTTAAAAAAGAAGTGTGTGCATAGGCTTCATTCCAAGTTCTGTTTGAGTCTTTTATCTGTTTAATGGAAGGGAGAAAGCTTTGTTCTGTTTTCCGCTATCTTTGTCTTTTACATGCTTGGTGTTCACAATATGTTCATATAAAAAAATAAGAACCTTTTATTTGTATAGCACATTTCATCTCAATGGATTCCAAATTACTTTTTAAACATAGGCCTCAATTCTGCATTCTAATCCCCTAGCACAGGTCTGTGAAGAGTCCCACTGAATTAAATGTGTCTCTGTATTGCTGCATGGGTCCCTGATAGTAGATTAATATGCAGGATGGTGTTTTAAGCTGATGTTCAGCCTATATGTAGGGACCACTTCCCATAGCACTGAAAGGCATCTAGAGCACAGCAACATAAAAACCACAAAAGGAGAACAGAACATGCATGACAGGTTGTTTCAACTCACTCTTTAGATAATCAATCAGGAGATGGGGGAAGGGAATAAAGAGGCAACTAAGTAAATATATGTTTAATAATTAACAGTTTTACTTCAGCAGGAATGTACATGCTGAGAATGTCAGGAAATAAACTTACTGTTTTTCATGGGGCTGTCAGCAAATGTCAGCTCTTGCAGAAAAAGTGACCTGTGACCGTATGTTAGGTACGCTTAAAGTTCAAAGAAGTCTCACATTGTAGGTTTCAGATTTGTGTTTGTTTTATGTGTGAGGGTATTCTTCTAAGCCTAGTGTCAAGAGAGAGGTTTTCTTGAAACTTGTATTATAATAATGAAAACTGATTATTTTTAAATTTGGATCGCCATATTTGCAACAAAAACATTGTAATATTGTGTGAGTACATCAGAAGAAAGTGAACCCGAAATTTTCATTGTCCAAGCACAGAGAAATTTAGAACCTGAACAAAACAGAATCTGTCATGAGAAGCAAACTAGACTTGAAGAATTCTTTAAATTTTAGTAATCTCTTTAGTAATGTAACAGTGTGACATTAGTAAAGAGAGCAAAGAAACTTACTTTTCTATACAGGTTTTTTAACCTGACAGTGTTCCTTTAAATTTCATATGTAAGATATACAGCAAAGAGAAATAATAATTAAAAATGTTAATCTGTAGTCAGTGACCTAGAACCCAATTGGAAAGCAGTTATTCTTAATGTTTATGAAATAACTAACATTAAAAAGTAAACACTTCTAAACATTTTATATATCCTACAAATACAATTTATAACTTAGGTGATGTTATTTTTTGATGCTTTCTATCATGCACTCTGAATTATTGTCTATCTTTGCTCTTTGTCAATGAGATTTTTGGATGCTGTAATTTAAAATGTCATGATTCCTTTTTTTCTGTGAAGTTCCTCATAATTTTCAGAGGCAAATCACTGTATCTCTGGCAAATCTCTCATTCCTCTTAGATCCATACACTTGGTCTCTTTCACTGTCTGATGCTCCAGCCCTGCATTTCCTGGTGCACCACTCCCCCAATTCTCTGCTCCACTCTGTGTCCTTAGAATATATTTCCTAAATATTTTGTGAGTATCTTCTCCTCAGTTGCTTCTTGTAGGCGCACAGATGAGCACATAAACCTCACCAGTCTCCCACGCTATTATTTCCTCCTCAATCTCTCAGACCATCTGTTGCTCTCAACTGTCATGGAACCTTCAGGCCCCAGAGTGCCATCTGCTTCTTAAAGCCCCCCTTCTCCTCAAGTATTCATCTGCTCTTTCAACCAGATTGGCTCCTGAAAAACCTGGATAACCAAAAGGGAGGCATGTTATATCTCTTCCCATATATCTTCTCTCCCCTCTGCCCCCTTTTTGTTTATTTAAGGACATCTGCATGAAAACAAGTTACTTTTTTCTTAACAGTTCATCTGTTCCTGCTGTTTGTTCCCCATGTCAAGTGGTAGTACACTGTGATATAAGTCATTTCCACAGCAACCAGTTGTAATATCACAGAGGATGGTGACTTCAAATGGGAGAATAAACAGCAAGAACAGATGGACACTTAAGAAACAAATATTTTGTTTTCATGGAAATGTCTTGATAACAAAGAACAAGGGAAGAAAAGTGGAAAATCTTTGAAAACTTGCCATGAGGTCATAACTAACTCTTGCACCTTCTCCTGCCTTCAATTTCTTTAATGGTCCTGGTATTTGTGAAGTGGGACTTGAAGAGCTGGTAAAAAGGGCAAAGGTTTAGCAAACCTAGATTAGTACTGTTG
This sequence comes from Lepidochelys kempii, assembly GCF_965140285.1. Lineage (NCBI taxonomy): Eukaryota > Metazoa > Chordata > Testudines > Cheloniidae > Lepidochelys > Lepidochelys kempii. The sequence continues at coordinate 11,529,072 of NC_136394.1, forward strand.
CCTGCTCCCAGCGCCAGAGGCGAACAACAGCAGGGGTTTGTTACCAGGTGTGCGTCACCCAATAATCACAATGGGGTGGAGAAGCAGAAAAGTTTATTTGCACTGCAAACAAGGTACAGGGAGAATAGAATTTCAAATCCTGCACACAGAGCAAAAAGTTACACAGGCTATTTTTATATATATTATTTAATATATTTAATATATATTAAATATATATATAAATATATATAAAAATTATTTAATAGCAAGCTGCCCTAAGTATTCATATAGCCAGCCAATCCAGTTACCAGCTAGTTTCCTTGTTTTTTTATACCATCTGTTAAACCATATATAAAGCTGCTTTATTTAACATTGTTTTTTCATATTTGCCCTGTTTGGCCTTGTTTAGTTTTAGGCAGTCTAACTCTGCAACATATTGTTGCAAATCCTCAGCATAACTGCTACCAGTGCCTCTAGGCAAGGGGGGCCAAGGACACTTGAGCCTAGTACGCATAACTGCTGTGAGTGCCTCCAGGTGTGTGTGTGTGGGGGGGCAAGAACACTTGGGCCTAGTGCAAGAGGGCTTCATCAACACTCATGGTCTTCCACCCCCTCGAGTTACCTAGTGGCCATGCCCAGTGTCCCCAACAGTACCTTTGTACACCCACTTTTAATAAACACTTTTGTGTTTAATTTAACTTAAAAGCAACAATGGATCCTGAGGTGCTTATGGTGTCTTATTCATCTGAGCACCGAATCAAATACAAAAAGGGGTTGGTCTGTCCTGTTTTAGTTGATTTTTTTAAGTCTATTTCTCTGCTTAACATTTCTTTTAACAAGCTCAAGTGCTTGACTGAAGCTGGTATCATCTTGGAATTTACTCTCAAACTTATGAGTCTGTTCTAGTTAGAACATAAGTGATCCAGTTATTACGGAATGATCAAATATACTTCTTACCGTCTGGCTATCAAATCCTGTCTCACTTTAATTTCAAATGTATAAATAATAATGTTTGTACAATACCATAGGAGCGTGAATGGTGCTTTACAGACAAATAAATAAGATTGTCCCTCCCTGCTCCAAAAAGTTTATTACAAACTAGGTTAAATAAGACACATTTTGCCTCAGTGAGAGATTACAACAGAGAAGTGGGTGGGAATGAGACAGTCTTGCACAGTACATGTTCATGAGGTTACTTCTTTTCTTATTGTCACAGCTTATTAATTATGTTTGTAATATTTTATTTTTTTTAATTGATGAATTCCTAATGGGGGATTAGAGCTGAAAGAGGGTACTGAAGAGAGACTTGAAGGAGGTGCAGGTACAGTGTCAGGAAGCAAAAAGAAAAGGAGTACTAGTGGGACCTTAAAGACTAACCAATTTATTTGAGCATAAGCTTTCGTGAGCTACAGCTCACTTCATCGGATGCACTTCACTCCATGACCTCATGGAAGGTCTTTCCAGGAGTATGGGTAAGCATTGGAGAAAGTACAAAGACTTTTGTGGGAGAAAAGATGTGAAAGTAAGCTGAACTGGGTCACCTGACAACTCAAGTGAGGTGAAGGGAGATATTGGCTGGAACAGAACTAATTACACCCTTTTGTTCATCTGGATTCTCTCTTGCATTATGACCAAATCTGCTTTAAAAAGAAAATTAAATTAAAGGTCTGAAAATTCATGCTATGGATCCCCAAAGCTGTAGGGGTAAATCTTCCCCCCATCTCTCCTCCTAAAATATTAAACCAGTATTTAAGGCAGAATACCATATGAGCGAAACCTGGAACTTTGAACATTAATTTCTTGCTTCAGTCTTGGATTGTTTTGTTATTGGGGTTCATTTAAACGTTCATTATCTGAGCAAGATAAGCTAATGCTGCTAAAGATTCTGGCAGAAAGGATGCATGAGAACAGTGAAAATTGGGAATTGGTAGCATTTCAACCTGTACTGTACTAAAGCATTTTTTTTTAAATGTACGGCAAACTGCCTTGCTGATGAGGGTAAATGAAGCCATGTTGTGAAATGCTAGGAGTCAGCAGTGCTGAGAGGCAGTGTGCATTAAGGCATAGTAGTTGTGAACACTGAGCTGTCCTTCTGGGACCCCATACAAAATGATGTAACTGAGTGAAAAAGCTCTGTAGAAATAAATCTCTTCTCCTTCCCCATTTGTTCTGTTGTGCTGTCATTAATGCAGTACTTTAATTGGGCTCCGGATTGGCACTTCTTTAGTCTTGCAGCGGAATTACATTGTATGAAAAGAACTCTTTGCAATAAAAGCTGGAGAGACTGAAATTTTGTTTTACAGCTCCATATGTGTGCTTCAGCATTACTCAGGAAGCTGAGGTGACCTTTTTAGTACTTGTGGGGTAAGTTTTGCAGTCAGTAATTTATGAAAGGTTCTGGTTGCCCTTTCCAAATACTTAATTTCTGTGCACTTGTGAAAGTTTTGTACAGTCATCTGTTTCTCTGTCTCATATGGGTATCTAGGATTTATAGACTTTCAGCATCTTGGTATCTGAGCTCCGTATTTTTCTCATGGAAAGTGCAATGAACTAAGATTTAAATTGTTCTGTCTTGGTTAATTGTGACTGACTCGGCAGGTATAGATTTGTTCTTGACTTTTGGATTAAAAAATCAGAGTAGACTTTTGGTATTTGTATTGGGCAGTAAAAGTATCTCTCTATTCCCTGAGATGTACATGTCTTTTGCCCATGCAGTCTCCATTCTGTTAAGTGCTTTTGGATTTGCATGTTCTGGAAATCCCATACTAAGGTTTATGGCAGTTATGTTTTAGCAGAAAGAAATAAAAAGAGAGAGAATCCTGTTGAGCAGACATACATGATATGTGCTGCACAGGTAACATGTTAACATGAGTCAAGAGCATGTGAGCTGTACAAATGACTGGGATGTTCAGTCCTCAGTATATCCTGGGTGCTTCTGCAACATAATTGCTAGAAATGTTTACTGCTCACTTCCTTCCACTCACACCATGACAGCAGCGGGAGGGAAGCGTGGATAAGAAACAAGGATGTTTTAAAATAAATATATTGGATTTTTAAATTTTAATTCTATATTTATTTAAAAAAAACATAATTAGTTAAATTTGAAATTTACAATCTATGTTAAGGCCTAAACTTGTTATAATATATTTAAATAATTTTAAATTAAATGCAAAAAATATTAAGCAGTACATGTTTGCTGCTGAATTTCAAAGAAAGTTGGACTACTGAAGTGTTGTAAGTTTGTTGCTAAGCATCTGGAACCAAAATTTGTTGAAGTGCTGAACCAGATTTTGAGAGCAAATTCTCTGCACCTGCAGAAAAGGCTAACTTTTTACATTTTCATGTATTCAGCTAGTTCAGTCAAAGTTAGGAAGGAAAAAACAGGAAAACTTGTCTTCTTCTCCCAATCTAGGAATAAAAATCAGGTATGAGAAGATGAGATCAACTGGTTTAAAAATCTTGAATGACATGGTGACCAGAAACACTCACGTCCATTCACTAACTACAGATCATACTTCCTTTGTTTAATACATCAGCTAGTTTAAAATGCAAAACATTACTGATCAACTTTTTTTTCTTGTGAATCCAGTACATTTAAGGTAGTTCTATTTAAAAACAAAATGTAAAATGCTGTTTGTGCATTTTAAGTGAATTCCACTCAATCTCCAAAAGGAGCTTGACACAAATCACAAGTTAAAAAAAACAAACAAAAAAAAACTTATCTAGTAAATAGGAAAAAACCCATTTACCATTTTCTAACATAATAAAAATGTAAAAATTAAGAATCTCCATAAATGTAAATTAAGCTGTATAATTGCTTAAATAAATGTGTATAGATGCACTGTATCCCATGGTTAGCAAAAAGAAGTGCCAAATTTAGCACAAAGGCTGCAATTCAGTTGCAAGTCAACATGTTTTAATTTTTATCAACCAATGAGAATCAATCTGTCTTTAGAAAAATACCAATGTGAAACACATCTAAAATTGATGATTTAAATCAATCCACCTTGGTATGAAGATCACTTCCATTCACCTTCTTTTTCCGGGCTCCTGGTAACCTGAACTAATGGACGTAAAAAAAATCCTAGTGGCATTGAATGACCAGTATGTTCCACCTGAGTCTGTGTGGGTGGGGATAAAAAAGACCTCTTGAGTTTTCTTGTAAACTTCACTGAATTCTGGAAGAAAGGTGTGACTTGCTCTCCTGACATGGACCTCTGTTAAACTCCTTTTCAGGCTGTGCTCAGACATTTGTGCCCTGTACTGAACTTTGGGAAGAGTACATATGATTAAATGTACATGCATCAACAATACACTTGGCAAAGAGTAACTGCTGTTTGGTAACATTTACAAGAAGATGGAGATGGGAAACCTGTCTTAATTTTCAGCCGTGGGGTTGAGTGTGCTAGTCAGTCAGTGCACCCAGAATTTTAAAGTGTAGGTGATGTCAGCAGCTAGGCCATATGACAGATAGTCAAGACAGCTTAACTTCTAAAAAAGACTCTTCTTGGCTACCATAAAATTGAGATGTTGGAATCTGGGATCCAAATGGTCTTTGGGCAAGTAATCTTGATCGTATTTTTCTTCTTTCAGTTTCAAATAGGACAAGAATGTAACAGTGTAATGCAAGTGGAATTTCTTTTTCTGTCTCATAGGATTCCAGTTGGAGGATTTTACTGACCTTGGATCTAATTAATTCCTGAGGATGGCAAGTAAAGGGCCCACGGCGTCTACATCCACTGAAAACTCCAGTACCGGAGGGACCAGTGGCAGCAGCAGTAGTAACGGTGCTGGGGAAAATACTAATCAGGACAGCACTTTTGAATGCAACATCTGTTTAGACACTGCCAAGGATGCGGTTATCAGTCTCTGTGGGCACCTCTTCTGGTCAGTATACTACTTTCCTTAGGTAGACCAGAATATGGGGCTGGGACAAACACACTCTCATCATCCAGGAGCCGAGGCTATAACGAGGTTAAATGTCAGATGAAAAGTCCAGCCTTGCAATCTTAAAATGTGAATGGGATTATGGATTTGGAATTGAATGCTGTAAACAGAAATTTGCTAATTTACTGTTCTGTCCTCAGATCCATTTTTCTGTTAAATATGTAGTTACTCCAGACTAGTGCTGGTCTCCATAAGTTTTGCTTTTGGTAGTCCTCTGGATTGTTGTGCTAAAAACTGAATTGCACAGCCTTGATTAATATAATTTGGCAGAGCAATATTATTCTCATTCATGCCTTCTGGCTTGGCACATACTCACTGTATATGGGTTTAAATTCCTTTGTAACCCACCCATACCTGGAACTGCTTTGCATCTTGTCCTTGAAGCAGGCTCCAGAGTCGAAATTATGAATTTTTAGGCAAATCACACCCTCACCACAGGCTTTCTTTCACTGCAAGTGCTGGCAGAAATGTTGTAGAGAGCCCGTTTTTGTTGTGAAGTTATTTTTCTTTCCCCATACCATCATGGCAGTGGCACTAGCTCTTCAGGTCCACCGTCTGTCCAATTTGGGCAGATGTCCCACAAACACGGTGAAAATGTTATGCCTCCCATGTGTCTTGTCTGGGTTTGAGCATTGAAGTAGATTGCCCTGCTTTTCCACAATACTTCAGTGGGCTGCAAGGGTTTCTTTTTCCTCAAATGTTACTGTTTTGGTGTAGTTGAAAGATGGAATTATACAGGAAATAACCCCCTTTCCCCAATTTTTTGTTAAATGTAACAGTTTATCAATGGTTGACATTGCTAATTGTGTGGGGTTTTAAATACTATGGATTAAATTCAGGTCTCAGTTAAACCTGTGTGGTTGTATGGGTGTAAGTAAGTAGAATTTGGTATCAACTGGAGGTCCTTGTTACCTCGCTTTTCTTACAATGAAACTTTCTTGTGATCACAGCTTTTTGATGAGACCACCTAAGTGGAGTGACTTTTTACACCAGGATTGAAGGTCCAATCTTCCGGTGGACAATCTGCATATTGTTTATACCACTTGGAGAGCAGTTCATTGCAGTGTTTTTTTATAAGTAGTCTTATCTTGTGGCCTGTTTTTGTTTGGTTTTGACTTTTTTAAAGTTGCCACAAGGACTTTAATTGAAGTAAAGTGTCTTAAAGGAGAAATTAGAATAACCCTATTCTGTTCCTCATACTTTGTACCTGTTTTAGAATTAACAGCATGATGCATAATGTACATTTCTCCAAATCTCACCCAATATTTTAGCCACGTGTTCCTCCCTATAATTCTTAAGATTCTAACATCATACTGTTGGCATCTTTCTAATTTGCATCTTTGCGTAGGACATGAGTTCATGGGATTGGTGAGCAGAATCGGTGCAAAAAGGCCCAGAAAGATGTATTTAAGCCTTTGTGTATGCCTTTTGTGCTGATGTCTAAGGCTGTGGAACTCCTAGATGGTGAGATTACAGGGACCAAGAGTTGTGATGTGGTTTCTGTCCATTTGGCAACCTAGTGTCAGATTGTATAAACTGGAAGGGCCAGAGGAGGTCTGACTTCGGCTATACTTTCAGAAGTTCAGTTTGTTCTAATGCAAAGTTATGGTCCTGACATTGCTGATTCTTTAACCTTCTGCTGTCTCTTAGGTGTGCTGTCCCCAATATGCTCTCTACATTTGCCAAATCTCAATGTAGGTTACTAACTACGTTTTTTCCCTTTCTCTCTTTCTGCACTGTTATCAAATCACCCTGGGAATACCAACAGTTGGCCTTGTTTACACCAGGTAAGATCGTTTTCTTTTTACTTTGTCTTTCATCAGCTCCTATTACACAATAACCCCCTCAGTCCTCTAGGGTGTTCTGTCAGAAGCTGCAATATCCCCTTCTCTTTCTAAGCACACTTCCTTCTCTCCAGGGCAACCAGAATGCACTAATTACACTTAACATGCAATCATTTGCAATCCACTTTTCCAGAGAAAGAAAAGTATAAGACAAAAGTCCATTTTTTTCAGGGTCTTGACCACTCAAATATTTCAGTGATCCAGGGAGGAGAGGTTACATATGACAGCTGAGGGGGCTTAATATGTAGATTGAAAACTTGAAGCTCTCTTGCCACGCTTACTGTTACACCCCTACTCTGTGTGTTAGAATCATAGAAACTAGAGATGAGACAAGACTAGTCCTACCCCAGGCCAGTGCAGGGTTGTTTCTACAGTGTAGTTGTCAGAGTTTTCCCAGCCAAATTACAAATGTACACTTCAGCAGATGTGATATAGCAGTGTACTATACTAAACTACAGCAAGTACTGCCCAAATCTGAGGCACTTCAGCATTTCCAAAGGGTAGGCAGTTTGCCTCCTTGTTTTTCTGAATAGCTGTAGAATTCTATTTGGCTGGCTTTTGTGTGGCTGTGTGAGATACATTTGCATGTTACTATTGTTCCATTGTTCTCATGGTGCCTTATTTATTTTGTTTTATTTTTCTCTCTTAGTGGTTAGAGACCAGGCCAAACAGGCAGGTGTGTCCAGTATGTAAAGCAGGAATCAGTCGAGATAAAGTTATTCCTCTGTATGGAAGGGGTAGTACTGGGCAGCAGGACCCCAGGTAAGGAATCCAAATGCAGCCACTTCTTTGTGGAAACCACAAACCTAATTATTGTTCAGGTGATGTGTCAGATAAGAGATGGTTAAACCTTAGGTGGAGATGATATGTCTGCCAAATACATCCTGGCTCTCCCAGGGCCTGGATTCCCACACCCCGTTTCTTGCTTATCTGTGGAAATGTATTTTAACTGAATTGAACACTAATTACTAACTGAAGATAGCACATTGTGCAAAATATTACCTGACTCGGGCAACTTGGACAAGACATTCATGGGACTGATCACAGTTTTCAAGCTCCCTTGATTGTGAAATGTAACAAGGATGTTGCTGCACAGAAATGTAGAATCTCAATTTGTGGATTTGGAACTGGAGTTTCAACTAACTGGTAGGCCTGCTGGCTCCTGCTAGTAAGCTAACTGCACGCAACTTTGCTGCAACAATTCAGTGGTCTCTGGACATCTGTGAAAGAGCAATTAATGTTTGTTCTATTTTACTAGCCAGGACAGGAAACAAATATTACACCATATATCACTATGCTTATACTAACTCTACTGTCTTTTCCAGAGAAAAAACTCCACCACGACCACAGGGACAGAGACCTGAACCAGAGAACAGAGGGGTAAGTAAAACACAAGTTGAAGTGGAAAGATGGGATTAGGATTTGGCGGGGAGGGAGACCAACTGTGGAGATCCTTTTATATTGGCTATTTTAAGTGTCTTGATACCTGATGATGTGTCGTGAATGCCTCCATTACTCAGCATTCTACAGCATGAGTTAACTTTACTCAAACTTTACAATTAAAGCGTACAGTGTGGTGTTGCTGGGGATGTTATCTTTCATAATCAGAACATGCTCCCCATGCATAAGTGGTGCAGTGCTTCTGAAAATGGTGCGGGACATATCTCTCCTTTTTGTCAAATGAGAGGTGTCCTGGAAATGTACACTGGGTCTACTTCTGTCACTGTATGCCAAAGGTCCCCAAAGAGTGGGGCTCACCCCCCTAAGGGGGTGTGGAGGAATGTGTAGGGGGCACATTGAAGTCCAGGCCAGCCTCTATGCGGGGTGGGGAGGGAGTGTCATCCAGCCACTCCACACCCCCAGCTCTGCTCCGGTCCTGCCCCCAGCCATGCCCTGTTCCTGGCCGCGGCTCCGCTGATGGCCCCACGCCAGCTCTCAGCCTCACCACTAGCCATGGCTCCGTTCCCAGCCTGGAGCCGAGGCTGGGGGCAAGGCTGGGAGTGGAGCCGTACCTGGCTGCGGGCCCAGCTGCCAGCCTACACCACAGCTCTGCTGTGGCCCCACTCCCGGCCCTAGAATTACCCCCTGCTGTGGCCCCTGCCTCGGTCCCTTCACCCCTGTCTGTGATCCTTCCTCTTCTCCCCGACTCCCCCGGAGCTGCAGCCATGCTCCTAGCTCTGGGGGTGTGTGGACAGGGGTAAGTGTGTGTGTGTGTGGGGGGGTGCGCGATCCTCAAAAGTTTGGGGACTGCTGCTGTATGCTGATAACCACTTTGCTATAGAACATTACTTAACCATGTTTATGTATACACATCCGAATGGAGTGGGGTATGTGTATGCAAACAGCAGCCCAGGTATGTAAATACAGTGAATATAAATAGTAGGCTGTACATGGGGAACAGTTATCAGGATTGACCAGAGTTTCCTGGCATAGTAAGAAGTGAGCGTGACCTGATGAAACACTTGCATATTTCCATGTAATTCAGCTTCAAGTCCCCAGAGCCCACTTGTATACCTCATTGCTTCAAACAAACAGCCCTGCTGGATATGACTAAGGAACATTTCTATATTGAATAAATGGGAGCTCAGTAGTTCTCTCTCCGCGGAGCGTTGTCTTCTTATTAAATCAGCTGCTGTGTCTTGGTGGAACCTTTTAGCAGGTGCTGCCATTAATTGGAGGAATCTGACATAAAGACATTGCAGCAGTGATGCTGCTTCTCCAGTTTCTGAAACTGCAGGAGCTCCCATGCAAAGAAGCATCGCTGCAACTGGCCCCTTTTATAGGGAGTTGATGACAAGACAACTGACAACATAGGCAGAAGAGTCAGAATCTTTACTAATCAAATCAAGGGGTTAGTCCAGAAACTCTAGGTCTAAGAATTATGTCACTGGGATCAGTTCTGTGTACACTCAAAGTTCGATGGTTAGAAATTAGCGTATCCTCTGGAACTGATACCACTGGCATAATTCTGAAACAAGAAGGCAATCTTCTGTGGATTGGTGGAGTCTAGGACTAGGCTAACTGTTTGCTCTCCCACAGCCATTAATTACAGTATCATTGTTTGTTTCATACTAGTTGTTTCCTAAACATTGCATCCATTTTAAGGATTTGGATGTTCCGTGATTCAGGAGTTTCATCTTTCTGCTTGGCTAGACTAACCCTGTAATTTTGCTTTGGACCCTGTACAGTCAGTGATGTTGGATCATAAAGCAACCCTTCCTTCCCTCCCCCTTCCTTGATGTCACGTCTCCCTGCATCACATTATGTTGTATATAACCTATATTGTAGGCTCCTTGGGGCAAGAACTCTTCTCCCTCCTCCCCATAAAGCTTCCTATGGTGCTGTAGGAACACAATTTTAAAGTGACTATGTGCAACACTTTACATATATCCCGAGGAGCAATGTTGGGTAATTTTTGATGTTACTTTTGTTTTAGATTAATTATGAGTCAATATTTGCTATCCATCAAAGCTTTTTAAAAAAACAAACAGTAAGTGATATCCACTTATATAAATGATGATACAGTGTCAGATATCTGGTGAGAGAATTACAAAAACATTTAGCATTTGCTAACCTGTAGACCTCAAACATGAGCTGCAGTGAGGTGTGGTACCATACAGGCACAAACTGAAAACTGACAGGCACTGTGATCCTCATTTAGCCTAAAGAAGTCCAGTGACAGGGAATATTTGGCTTTTACTCTGTCTTGCAGTATAAATGACAGTATGTTTCACTTCCATTTTTTTCTTCTCTGCAGGGATTCCAGGGCTTTGGGTTTGGAGATGGTGGCTTTCAAATGTCATTTGGAATTGGGGCATTTCCCTTTGGTATATTTGCCACAGCATTCAACATAAATGATGGGCGGCCTCCACCAGGTATTATGCATCTCACCTTCTGGGGAAATCCCACAGGAGAATAAATTTCATATAGGTTAATTTTTATCTTTCAAGCAAAGAACCTTTTAAATCACTAACTTGTCTGAATGCCAAAGTAACCCAGTGAAAGCAACATGTCGGGAAATACCCTTTTGAGCACACAGTGTTGGTGCACTGTAGAACTAATCATCTAAGGGTGAACAACAAAGGGAAAAGCTTTGCTGTGTTTTTATTATATAAAATACATACATTTTTAAAGGTTTCAGAGTAACAGCCGTGTTAGTCTGTATTCGCAAAAAGAAAAGGAGTACTTGTGGCACCTTAGAGACTAACCAATTTATTTGAGCATAAGCTTTCGTGAGCTACAGCTCACTTCATCAGATGCATCCGATGAAGTGAGCTGTAGCTCACGAAAGCTTATGCTCAAATAAATTGGTTAGTCTCTAAGGTGCCACAAGTACTCCTTTTCTTTTTACATTTTTAAAGGTGTTTTTCTGGTGGTTTTACATTAGAAAATACCAGCTTATGACTTTTCTCTCTGTTTTGCTGAAGGACTTTTTGGAGGATTGAAGAACTAGAGAGCAATAGTGACACTACAAGTTAAACAGGTTTTAACAAAAAACATTTTAAAACAGTCCGACTGAACATTCCTTCTCCTCAAGTGAGAACTGGGAAAGCCCCTTCAGTGATCTGAGCGCTTCCATTCCAGTCCTCCAAAAGATTCTCCAGGAAAACCAGAGAAGTTGAGACCTGAATTTCTAGCATTTTTAAAAAGAAGGAAAAATCATATTTTGTATATGTGGGAGAACTTTTTTGGGATGAAAAACGTTGTCGGTCTTTATGTACCATAAAGAAGAAGAAAAAGCAAGAACACTACTTTCTTTGCTTTGCAGTTTATCTTCAAGATGATCACGTGTATGCTACAACAAATAACTTCCTGGTGAATTAATTTCAATGCTGTCAATTGAATAAAACCAGTTGGGTTACTTTAGTACAGTGGCTTCATTCTGAGGATTGCCAAACAGCCTGTAAAACTGAACTTCTCCTCTGCACAGTAGTTAAACTGCAAGAGCCTGCCTGTTCTGGGCAGAAAATCTACAGCCCAAGATTTCCAGGGCTGCCTATGTTAAATCTTTTAGCCAATAGTCTGCCATACTGTGCTTAGAGTAAAGGAGTCCCAGTACATGTATTTCATTTGGAATAATGAGGGAAAACTGAACTGGATTCTTAAGCTCTTGAAAGGGCTGCTAAGTTGTATACCCTTTGGCATCTTAGCATTTAGCCCAGAGGTGGGCAAACTACAGCCTGTGGGCCACATCTGGTCTGCAGGACCATCCTGCCTGGTCCCTGAGCTCCTGGCCGAGGAGGCTAGCCCCCGGCCCTTCCCCTGCTGTTCCCCCTTTCCCTGCAGCCGTGCCACCAGCGCTCTGGGCAGTGGGGCTGCACGCTCCTGCAGGGCAGCACATCTGACTTCAGCAGGACGGCGCGGCTGCCAGACATGCTGCTCTGAGCGCCATGGTAGGGGGGCCGGGGGGGGGTTGGATAAAGGGCAGGGGGTCCCGGGGTGCAGTCAGCGGACAGGGAGCAGGAGGCGGTTGGATGGGGTGGAGGTTCTGGGGGAGGGATCCTGGGGGAGACGGTTAGGGGGCAGGGGTGTGGATAGGGGTCGGAGCAGTCAGGATGGGGGGAGGGGTTTGGATGGGGCGGGGTCCCAGGGTGGGGCGGTTAGGGGCGGGGGATCCCAGGAGGGGGCAGTCAGGGGACAAGGAGCAGGGGGGTTTGGATGGGTTGGGGGTTCTGAAGGGGGCAGTCAGGGGGCAGGAAGTGGGGGGGGGGGGTCGGATAGGGGGCGGGGGCCAGGCTGTTTGGGGAGGCACAGTCTTCCCTTCCCAGCCCTCCATACAGTTTTGCAACCCCGATGTGGCCCTTGGGCCAAAAAGTTTGCCTACCCGTGATTTAGCCCATTAGTTGTACCTTGCTTTGTACTATCTGCTTGCGTAAGAGTGTGTCTGTTTGGAGCTAGAGACCGTGTGGATTTGTGGTGGTTCGGGTTAAATAAGTACATAAGAATGGCCATACTGGGTCAGACCAATGGTCCATCTAGCCCAGTAGCCTATCTTCTGACAGTGGCCAGTGTCAAATGCTTCAGAGAGAATGAACAGAACAGGAAATCGAGTGATCCATCCCTTGTTATCCACTCCCAGCTTCTGGAAATTAATGATTGCCAGTAATCCTTTTTTAAATCTGTTGTTCATCTGCAGGCTCAGTATTTTGTTCTGGGGGGGACACTTAGTTTTGAGCTCCTTTAAGCTTCCCACTAGTTTTATTGGTATAAGACTCCCCTTAAGATTTTCTGTCTGTTTATAACTTGTTTATTCTGAGGTATATTCCTCTTGTGAAGGAGAAGGGTCCTGGTGCAAAACTTTGTAGTGTAGAAACCCCTGGCTGAGGTAGACTTACTTCAGCATTGTCTTCTGTAAATCTCTGGTGAGGGCTGCCTGCTCGAGTAGGGTCACGTCCCCAGGCCTACTTAAATCTTGCTTTGTGGAGCTGACGTTTTACATTCCTTCCTAATTCCCAGTGTGAGCGAGGCAGTCTGAATCATTCCTGTAACAGAGAAATTTTGCCAGTAACAGTCGGTCAACTGGTGGGTTCCTTGCAAATCTCACTAGACTTATGAATATGCTATGTGCAGTATATACTACATCTTGAAGAAGAGGAAAGAACTGAACTGTTTTACTTCCTGTTTTTCAGCTGTTCCAGGGACACCCCAGTATGTGGATGAGCAGTTCCTATCCCGCCTCTTCCTGTTTGTGGCTCTGGTGATCATGTTCTGGCTGTTGATTGCATAACTGCTCTATACCCTGTATATTCCTGGTCATCAGGGTCTCTGAACTAGTTAAAAACTGCTCCCCCATCCCACTTTAAACCTTCTGGTGTCTGGTTCCGTAGCTAATCACAAGTTCCAGGAATCAGTGGTGCCACAACACACTGAGGAATCTCGCATGTTGCACCAGAACCTTGGAATTAAATAACAGTTAAAAAGCATATCTTACCTCAGCCATGTGTCATACCACTGGTATCCAGATACAACCATGGACCTAGCTTTGAGCTTCACTCTCAAAGGGAGCGTTGCTTTGAAATCCTGTGCCAATCAGCTAGGCCAGGTTTATGTGGAAGGCACTGGTACTGAAGGAGTGTGGGCTGGTGAGGAAAGGAACCTACTGCATTGTTCATCAGTATCACGTGTGTAACATCCATGATTGGAAAGAAATGCATCAATTGAAGTTCCAGAACATTTTTTAATCTTTTTATATCAAAGTCCAGTTCTTGCCAGGAAATATCTTGCAGCACCAGTAAGACTTCTTTGGGAGGGCATCTGCCTGAAAATGGAATCAGCTTTGGAGACCAGTGTTCGATACTTGCTGTTACTCACCAGAGTTGTGAAAAGTCAATGGCACTTGAATGGCTGTAACATGAGGGGTTAAGAAACTTCAGCCTAAAATTGTAAAATAATCTGAATTTTCTGGAGCTAGACACTTGAAAATTCTCTCATCATGGGGTTGGGTAGGGTTGTTGGACAGTAGAGTACCTCTCTGGTCACATGCAGTGCTGTTCCTCAGTGACAAAGCAGTGTTTGTTTTTTCTTGGGTTTGTGCAGTGGTCTTTACTCATGGATAGTACCTTCATAACTCTGTTACTGTAGCTGCACTCACTCCTTCTTCCAAAGTTGAGACTTCCAGGACTATTGTGTACTCTGAATAAAATCATTTTACAGATCTGAGATCATCTTGTTTTGGGGGAGAGGCCACAATGGGGATTTATTAAGTGAGTTGTGAGGTTAACTTTTCAAACACATTTATTTTGGCAAAAAATTAAATCTAAACTTGCCTAGCAGGTGCCACTGTAGGGAATAGCGTAAGACCATTTCCTGTACGGTAGTGCACAGCTGCTTCCAGCCTATAAGGAATGGCTGTAGTGCACGAGCTCCTGCAGGTTTACCAAAGATGATCATTTGAAGGACAGCAGATTATAAATATTTTTGTGCCTGGAGCAGGATGTTGCAGAAGGTGTGCCCACAACTCTGAAAGCTTTTATGGAATTCTGTTAGGTATGAAGCTTTAAAAATTGTTTCTGATTGATTCTCTGGATCCACAGTACCTGAAATATGAGGGATTTTTTTACCTCTGTTTGATTTTCTCCTAATTCTAACTGGACACTTTCAAAAGGATTCTCTTCTGTTTTTATTTTGAGGTGCTGTTTGTTTGACTCAGATCACTAGTAGTCAGAGATTAACCTTCTGTAGAGAGGAATTTTGTGACTTTCTGGGCAATAAATCATGATATTTGACAAAACAAATCAATATATAGAATCTCATTCACTTGCTTCAGGAGCTAGGCTTTTTTGCATGTACAAGGAT
Source organism: Lepidochelys kempii (assembly GCF_965140285.1). NCBI lineage: Eukaryota > Metazoa > Chordata > Testudines > Cheloniidae > Lepidochelys > Lepidochelys kempii. The sequence goes on from NC_136394.1 coordinate 11,544,137, forward strand.
GAAGTGCCTGGGCAGGACAACCGTGAGCAGTAGCAGTGAAACTTACTTGCCTAAACACAAACTGTTCGTCCATCTGTAGCATGATGATGTGGGAGGAGCAGTTAGGAGTTTTGCTTGCCTGCCCCAAAAGTCTCAGCAAGCAGGATTTTGTAAAGCTGGCTTCTTCAATAGTTTACCTCATCCATCGTATACCAAGATGCAAGATCTGGTTGAGTATAGGTAATTCAAGTGCTGCTTGAACAGTGCAGGCACTTTAGGAGCTTCATCCGTTCTAATTGGCTTCTGTAGTGCATATTTTGGAAATTAAGTGCATTTTTATCATCAACTGGCCACATTATGTAGCTTTTTCACTGCCTTGATATTTTATTGAGAGGCAGCTCCACCTACTGGTGAAAAGGGAATGTTCATCTGCTAATGTAAAAGGGATTTTATTTCCTTCCCTTCTCCCATTATTCTGAGAAACTGCTATGCTAGGAAAGAGAGAGTGTTCTTCCGGAAGTAATCTGCTAAGAAGTTTATTTCTTCAAAGCTTTTATCCTTTAAAGATGACAGTGAGAAATTCAGCTGTAACATGAACAAAAGAGGTATTAAACCAGACAACATTTTTTTATTTTAAAATATAAACTTTTTAGCTTAATTTGCTAAAATTAACAGTTGCTCTTGAGAAGCTGAAGGGATGAAGACTGAAATGGCTGCAATGATAGAATTTAGAGTCGTTAGTTTCCTGGCAATCCAAGAATGAGATAGCTTAAGTGTTAATGCTTCTGATTTTCTTAGTGTGCATTTTGTATTGTATCATTTTTCCCTTCCTTGTATTCAGACTGCACATGGCCTGCAGTTAGAGAAAGATGGCACATACAGTGTAACCCTTTACTGTTCACTAATTTTCACTGTTGTGAAAGTGATTTAGAATAAAAAATGGTTTTACATTGACCTAAGCCTATGTGGATTCCTTTTGTGTAAGGAAGTGCAGTGCCCTTGCCCTGTGCTACTTAGAATTATCACTGTAGGAGGCACTACTGTGAACACAGTGGCAGAAAAAAAAATTATACCTATATTATTGTGGGAATTGTTAGCAGTATCAGAGCTGCTGTTGGTACACCTGCTCTGTAGATGTACGTCCATGATGTATTCTTCATGCAAAGAAGAAACCAGCTGTTGCTGTCTTCTGATAAATGGCAATGAAACAGTCTTTGAGACTGCTGGAGACTAGACGTAAAGGTTTCAGAGTAACAGCCGTGTTAGTCTGTATTCACAAAAAGAAAAGGAGTACTTGTGGCACCTTAGAGACTAACCAATTTATTTGAGCATAAGCTTTCGTGAGCTACAGCTCACTTCATTGGATGCATACTGTGGAAAGTTTAGAAGATCTTATTATATACACACAAAGCATGAAAAAAATACCTCCTCCCACCCCACTCTCCTGCTGGTAATAGCTTATCTAAAGTGATCACCCTCCTTACAATGTGTATGATAATCAAGGTGGGCCATTTCCAACACAAATCCAGGTTTTCTCACCCCCCCCCCCCCACACACAAACTCACTCTCCTGCTGGTAATAGCTTATCCAAAGTGACCACTCTCCTTACATTGTGTATGATAATCAAGGTGGGCCATTTCCAGCACAAATGCAGGGTTTAACAAGAACGTCTGTGGAGGGGGGGGGGAGAGTAGGAAAAAACAAGGGGAAATAGGCTACCTTGCATAATGACTAAGCCACTCCCAGTCTCTATTCAAGCCTAAGTTAATTGTATCCAATTTGCAAATGAATTCCAATTCATCAGTTTCTCGCTGGAGTCTGGATTTGAAGTTTTTTTGTTGTAAAATAGCGACTTTCATGTCTGTAATCGCGTGACCAGAGAGATTGAAGTGTTCTCCGACTGGTTTATGAATGTTATAATTTGTGACATCTGATTTGTGTCCATTTACTCTTTTACATAGAGACTGTCCAGTTTGACCAATGTACATGGCAGAGGGGCATTGCTGGCACATGATGGCATATATCACATTGGTGGATGTGCAGGTGAACGAGCCTCTGATAGTGTGGCTGATGTTATTAGGCCCTGTGATGGTGTCCCCTGAATAGATATGTGGGCACAGTTGGCAACGGGCTTTGTTGCAAGGATAGGTTCCTGGGTTAGTGGTTCTGTTGTGTGGTATGTGGTTGCTGGTGAGTATTTGTTTCAGGTTCGGGGGCTGTCTGTAGGCAAGGACCGGCCTGTCTCCCAAGATTTGTGAGTGTTGGGTCATCCTTCAGGATAGGTTGTAGATCCTTAATAATGCGTTGGAGGGGTTTTAGTTGAGGGCTGAAGGTGACGGCTAGTGGCGTTCTGTTATTTTCTTTGTTAGGCCTGTCCTGTAGTAGGTGACTTCTGGGAACTCTTCTGGCTCTATCAATCTGTTTCTTCACTTCCGCAGGTGGGTACTGTAGTTGTAAGAAAGCTTGACAGAGATCTTGTAGGTGTTTGTCTCTGTCTGAGGGGTTGGAGCAAATGCGGTTGTATCGCAGAGCTTGGCTGTAGACGATGGATCGTGTGGTGTGGTCAGGGTGAAAGCCGGAGGCATGTAGGTAAGAATAGCGGTCAGTAGGTTTCCGGTATAGGGTGGTGTTTATGTGACCATCGTTTATTAGCACCGTAGTGTCCAGGAAGTGGATTTCTTGTGTGGACTGGACCAGGCTGAGGTTGATGGTGGGATGGAAATTGTTGAAATCATGGTGGAATTCCTCAAGGGCTTCTTTTCCGTGGGTCCAGATGATGGAGATGTCATCAATATAGCGCAAGTAGAGTAGGGGCGTTAGGGGACGAGAGCTGAGGAAGCGTTGTTCTAAATCAGCCATAAAAATGTTGGCATACTGTGGAGCTATGCGGGTACCCAAAGCAGTGCCGCTGATCTGAAGGTATACATTGTCCCCAAATGTAAAATAGTTATGGGTAAGGACAAAGTCACAAAGTTCAGCCACCAGGTTAGCCGTGACATTATCGGGGATAGTGTTCTTGACGGCTTGTAGTCCATCTTTGTGTGGAATGTTGGTGTAGAGGGCTTCTACATCCATAGTGGCCAGGATGGTGTTATCAGGAAGATCACCGATTTATTGTAGTTTCCTCAGAAAGTCAGTGGTGTCTCGAAGGTAGCTGGGAGTGCTGGTAGCGTAGGGCCTGAGGAGGGAGTCTACATAGCCAGTCAATCTTGCTGTCAGGGTGCCAATGCCTGAGATGATGGGGCGCCCAGGAATTCCAAGTTTATGGATCTTGGGTAGTAGATAGAATATCCCAGGTCGGGGTTCCAGGGGTGTGTCTGTGCGGATTTGATCTTGTGCTTTTTCAGGGAGTAAAGGGATATCCTCTATACTCACTGATCCTTTTACACAGAGTATGTACCTTAGAGCTGAAGGTGTTACCTGTACAAGCATATAGGTCAGCTATTTCTAGTCTAAACAGGCCATCTGTGAGATTGAACTATGCCTCTTTCAACAGAGAAAGTAAAAAAGCAGGCATCCCTTTGGTTTATTACTTATGTCTTGAGAAACAAATAATGTAACATTAATATTTTTTAAAATGGGGAAGCTATCTTGCCTATGGGGATGAATCTGCTCAAGGGTGGGGACCCATGAATGGCCTTTTCGCACTTCTGCCTGGACTCAATCTTTCCTATCCTTTAATGTCATTTACATAGTTGAAAGAGTTGCACCACCACTAACAGTCCTGCCATTTCAGAGGAAAACCAAAAAACCTAAACCATAGGATAAAAGTGTGAATGGGGGAGGGGTTGAGCGGAGTAGAAGCCGCTATTGAACAGAGAAGGAACACACACGCACCAGATTAAAACGAGGAGGGTACCAGGAGAGGGCATCAAGCCTTTCCCATGCTGTTAGAGAACAGGAAGAGGGTTGTGGCGCCTGGAGGTGGAATAGGAGGGGGGCTGGCACAGCTTGGGAGCGAGGTTTGGGGTTGAGAGTAGGGCAGGAGATGGGGGTCGACCCTTTCGTGTCTTCCCTTTACAACTTCCCCCGCTCAGGGAGCGAGCGCGGCGGCGATAGGGTGCAGCCACGTCCCGCCCCCAATCTCCCAGCTGGTTTAGCACGTGTGGAGTTAGGGAGGAGGTGGGAGCGGGCAAAGCCGAGCTGTGATTGGCCCACACCGGAAAAGGGGGTAGGCTGTGGCACGGAAGTGGCGGGGCTTCTAGAGGTGGGCGGGGTTGTGATTGGCCCGCGGCGGGGAAGGGGCGGGGCAGTGTTTGCCCCGGGGCGGGCGTTGCAGGTCCCCCGGGCCAGGTGCGGTATGACCCACCCCGCGCTCCGTAGAGGCTGACGTCACATGTGCGGGTGAGGTCTGGAGACCCGGTGGAGGCGTGGGGGTGCTTTGGTTGCGTGCCGCACTGAGGGGAGCGAGCCCGGCCGGGCGATGGAGGGGCCGCCAGGTGAGCTCCGGTCTCTGCGCTGCCTCGGCCCCGCCCTGGGACTGGGGGTGTCTGGCCCCGCTGGCCCGGGCCGCTGCAGGGCGCGGCTCCGTCACTGGCTGGGCTGCCGGAGGCGCTGAGCGCTCTGCGCGCCGGGACCGCCCCAGCGGGGACAGGTGCTGCCGGCGGCTGTCGGCAACAGGCGCTGGCGAGGAGCTGGGGCCGCTGCTCTGCGCCCCTCTTTTCTCCCCCAGTGTCTCTCCTCTAGGGTCGTGGTATAACCTCTCTGTCCTGGGACTCTGGCACAGCCCCTCCCCCTCACATCCCCCCGGAGTCCGGGCCTAGCCCCTTTCCTGTAGTCCGGGTACAGCCTTTTCCCTCACACCCCCCCCCCGGAGTCCGGGCCTAGCCCCTTTCCTGTAGTCTGGGTACAGCCTCTCCCCTTACATCCCCCCCCGCCCAGAGTCCGGTCCTAGCCCCTTTCCTGTAGTCCGGGTACAGCCCCTCCCCCTCACATCCCCCCGGAGTCCGGGCCTAGCCCCTTTCCTGTAGTCCGGGTACAGCCTTTTCCCTCACACCCCCCCCCCGGAGTCCGGGCCTAGCCCCTTTCCTGTAGTCTGGGTACAGCCTCTCCCCTTACATCCCCCCCCCCGGAGTCCGGTCCTAGCCCCTTTCCTGTAGTCCGGGTACAGCCTTTTCCCTCACACCCCCCCCCGGAGTCCGGGCCTAGCCCCTTTCCTGTAGTCTGGGTACAGCCTCTCCCCTTACATCCCCCCCCCCCCAGAGTCCGGTCCTAGCCCCTTTCCTGTAGTCCGGGTACAGCCCCTCCCCCTCACATCCCCCCGGAGTCCGGGCCTAGCCCCTTTCCTGTAGTCCGGGTACAGCCTTTTCCCTCACACCCCCCCCCCCGGAGTCCGGGCCTAGCCCCTTTCCTGTAGTCTGGGTACAGCCTCTCCCCTTACATCCCCCCCCCCCCAGAGTCCGGGCCTAGCCCCTTTCCTGTAGTCTGGGTACAGCCCCTCCCCCTCACATCCCCCCGGAGTCCGGGCCTAGCCCCTTTCCTGTAGTCCGGGTACAGCCTTTTCCCTCACACCCCACCCCCCGGAGTCCGGGCCTAGCCCCTTTCCTGTAGTCTGGGTACAGCCTCTCCCCTTACATCCCCCCCCCCGGAGTCCGGTCCTAGCCCCTTTCCTGTAGTCCGGGTACAGCCCCTCCCCCTCACATCCCCCCGGAGTCCGGTCCTAGCCCCTTTCCTGTAGTCCGGGTACAGCCTTTTCCCTCACCCCCCCCCCCCAGGAGTCCGGGCCTAGCCCCTTTCCTGTAGTCTGGGTACAGCCTTTTCCCTCACACCCCCCCCCCCAGGAGTCCGGGCCTAGCCCCTTTCCTGTAGTCTGGGTACAGCCTCTCCCCTCACATCCCCCCCCCGGAGTCCGGTCCTAGCCCCTTTCCTGTAGTCTGGGTACAGCCTCTCCCCTCACATCCCCACCCCCCCCCCCGGAGTCCGGGCCTAGCCCCTTTCCTGTAGTCTGGGTACAGCCTCTCCCCTTACATCCCCCCACCCCCCGCCGGAGTCCGGGCCTAGCCCCTTTCCTGTAGTCCGGGTACAGCCTCTCCCCTCACATCCCCCCCCCCCCGGAGTCCGGGTGTAGCCCCTTCCCTAGAGTCCTGGCGTAGCCTCTCCCCTCCCATCTCCCCCCCCCGGAGTCCAGGCGTAGCCCCTCCCTCTCACATCCCCCCAGAGTCCGGGCCTAGCCCCTTTCCTGTAGTCCGGGTACAGCCTCTCCCCTCACATCCCCCCCCCCCCCCCGGAGTCCGGGCGTAGCCCCTTCCCTAGAGTCCTGGCGTAGCCTCTCCCCTCCCATCCCCCCCCCGGAGTCCGGGCGTAGCCCCTTCCCTAGAGTAGCCCCTTCCCCTCACATTCCCCCCCCCCCGGAGTCTAGGCGTAGCCCCTCCCCCTCACATCCCCCCCGGAGTCTGGGCCTAGCCCCTTTCCTGTAGTCCGGGTACAGCCTCTCCCCTCACATCCCCCCGGAGTCCGGGCGTAGCCTCTCTGCTCACATCCCCCTATAGTCAGGGTATAGCCCCTTCCATACCCCTTCCATGGAGTCCTGGCGAAGCCTCTCCCCTCACATCCTCCCTATAATCTCCACACACCACCTTTAGGGCTTGGTGGACAGGGCCAGCCAAGCCATCTGTATGAGTGTTGGGCTATAAGTTTTTGCTTTTTCTCCATCACGAGCACACTGATATGGGTGGGTGGGAGAGACTGGTTTAGGCTGTGAATTGCCAGCTGAGTGCAGAACAGCCTGACACAGAAGTGGATGCATGGTATCAGGAAGTCACTTATGAGCTTGTGCCTAATAACGACCCAGTTAAAGGCTGGATGTGGAGCTCCTTAAACTGCTGCACATGTCATAGCTGACATGTAAGTTCAGAGTGACCCTGCTTCTCTCTAGTGGTGGAGACTGCAAATATTTTTATGTTTTCCAGTTTCTTACATCCTTTTCTGGGCAGTGGAACCTGGGCATCAACTTGAGGCTTAATTTGCACAGTGTTACTTCTGCTGAAAGACTATGTAAATATCTCCCTTGGTAATGTAAAATTGCTGTTGAATCTTTATAGTTTCTTTCATTGGCTATTGCAACTCCCTCTTGGTCTTAAATTTTGATCTGTAACAGTTTTTTTTTAAAGCTTCGGTGAAAATTTCAGCAGAATTTTCCAACCTGTCCTGCAGGCATAGTGAGCTGGGCATACAGACAGATCTGTTGAGATACGTTGGCCCGGCAGTCATACAGAAAGCTTGAAAAAAAGAGTAGAATTCAGTGGTGTCTCGCGTTGTAAATGGCTTTCCTGCCCCCGTGGTCCACAAGTGGCTGTTTTCTCTTTCTCTGTGTAGGCATCCAGACTAATCTGTTTTTGGCACTCAGTTGTGGTCTTTTATTGTGTCTGATTTCTCTTTACGCAGAGACATGCATTCCTAGACATGCAAAATCCCAATGGGGTCCTTTGTTGTTGAGGTTCCACCCATGCTTTATACTCCTCTCACTTTGAGATATTCCGTTGCAGCTACCATCTTTCTAGTTGAGGGTTAGCCTTACAGATTATCTGCAGAGGGTACACTGCTAATCAGTGAGGCACTTCCTATGCTCCTTCACCCAGCAGCATTCTTGTTGTCCAGGGGGAATTTGAGTTAAATGACATACTTTGTTGATTACATACTTCTGTTGTCTTTTTCATCCTCACTGTTTCTCCTGGATACTTAAGCCAACAAGAGGTTGCTTCAGCTGAATACAGAATTTTTCACTTGTTTTCCTGAACGATTGTGTAGTCTTGCCACTGCAATGCAACAGCTGTTTAACATTGCCTAGCAAGTGAGGTGATTAGTGAGAACTTACTTGAATTTGTAAAGTCCTGTATCAGCCTTTTGGATGACTGTCCATCACTGTTAACTAACAGTGTGGTAACTTGTGCCTTTAAACTCCTCGGAGCGAAGGCTCTGTTTTGTACAGTACAATTGTATGCTTATGGCACTAAATAGAGGGAGTTGGATGTAAAGAATATGTATCTCATGCACAGAGACTGTTTTATCCAACAGGAAGGCAGGAAGTCCAGAACTAGTTCACCTATTGCATTTTTTATTTACATTTTTGGGGAAGTTGAGCGGTTTTGTTCCCTGTCCTCATGTGTAAGTTTTCAGGCACGTGGGTTCGGGGACTCGCCCTTTACTCTGGAACATGCATTCGGCTTATTGGAAACTGAAACATGCATTCCTATACTGAGTGAATGAAGCAGAGGCTGTGGCCTTCTGCAGCTTTCTTTTGGGTTTTAGATCAACATGGTATCTGTGAATAAGGTCAACTGGAGTCCTATATTCCAGCAGAAAGGGGTAAAGAAGCTTATGGTACTGAGCCAAAGGTAACTGGAGGAAGAATTGATTATGTGATACATTTGTAGTTTAGATGAGCTTGACTCAATTTGTATGGACAGTGTCACTTAAACTAGCAAACACTTTTTTGTTAGGGCAGGTCTTGTTAGTGGCTTGAGTTACATTGCTGCTGTTTTTGAAAAGTTTAGATACGTGTACATATACTGATCTCTGCACTAAGGGTGAGAGACTCGTGACTTCCTATCCCTTGCAGCTTCCTGTCCCATTACGAATGCTGAGGATGAGACCAGGAAACTGAGTTAAATATCTGTTAATATTTAGAAAAGCCATAAGCAACTTAGGGGGAGAGGTTCTTCAATGAAAGATTCTCCTAAGGGTGCTTGAGGAGAGTACCTAGAGCAAATGTTAATAATTATTTAAGTCTAATTAATGGTTTATAGAATCAGGTTTTTCTTCTAGTTTTGGCTCCTCTCCATTGTGGTGCCCTGCCTTGTCTACTCTTCCAGGTTCTTTCTTTGCCATAGGTTGTCAGGATAACTCTACTCATCTGTTTCTACCTGGTGCAATAGAAACTAACTGCTAGCTCTTGAGCTGTCATGAATGCACAAATTCTTTGTTCATTGTCCTTGATGAGCAAGTTGTTGACCTTTTCATCTGAGGTGTGCAGAATGCACTGTGCCTAGAGGTCCATGGCAGGTTATTTAGGTTGGCTTCTCATATCTGGTGATTGAAAATTCCCTAGCTATTAGATGTGATCCAAAGAGCAAGGCTGAGAGTGCAGTTGAGCTGCCTCGTCCAATATGGACTCGCAAAAGAGGGCCATAGTGTTTCATGAGAGAGCTTATCGGCCTGAGTAAATTGGAACAGTTCAGTCTCCTTCATAATCCCCACTGCCACTCTGTTTCCAGGAGTGCAGCTGTTGGGATGTTGGAGGTTTCTAGTGCTGACACTGTTAAGGGAGCTGCAGCCCAGTGTCATGCTCCTGCTTTTGTGCTTTTAATCGTCCTTTTGAACAGTACCCTGAGGTGGGATCTCCCAAGCAGTGTGACACCAAGGTAATAGAGATTAGTTCTTCAAAGCATAAAGGAAAGCTGGGACACTGGAAATGCAACCCCCCCCCCCCCCAATCACTACTGTCGTGTTTTTGGATTGTGTTTTTAAAATTTCACTGACATGAACCATCTAATGGTGCTGAGAGGGAATAGTTACAGTGGGGCCACTCATCACAAGCATTTAAAGACAAGGGAGCCTTTAGCTTAATTGCAGCTGGGCAAGAGGATCACCAAAAAGGCTTGACCCTGAAGCAATTTATTCAGTGATGTAAAGTGTGCTGCTTGTTGTGGCATCTGGGCTCATTGAGAGATGCTATCATTCAAAATGTCAGTTTAGGCGCTCTAGTCTCATGGCAGCTGGGTTAACTTGACTCTTTTAAAGTGATTTCCTTCAGCATTTTGTGTGGTGCAGCATAGTTCAGTAGATAGAATATGTTGGGAAATAGCCAGGAACTGTGGGTTCGCATCTCAGTTCTGCCACAGATTTGCTCTATGGCCTTGTGCAAATTATTTCCTGTCTCTGTGCCTCAGTTTCTCCATCTGTAAAACAAGGGTAATTGTCCTCATACAGGAGTTGGCTAGTCCATCATACAGTGCTTTCAAACTCTGAAGAGCTATGTAACGGCTAAATATAGTCTTCTCTTTGTTCATTCTTGTTCTAGACAAGCATTTCTCAACGTGCGTGGGTTGTTGAGGAGATTGAGAGTTTGATCTGGCAACTTCATCTCCATCCCAAACCTTGATGTTGGAGAACCAGGCAAAGAATTGACAAGATGAGGAAATAAACCTGACTCCCTTTGACACCTGGGGTTGTTTTGAAAAGAGACTTCAGTTGTGAATCCTGAAACACACCAGTGTGTTCTCCTTTCAGCATTGGACAATGGAGTGTATCTGCTGGAGTTGATCATACGTGAGGAGAAAAGTAACACAGGAGCTCTGTTCTGCTTGGTCTGGTTACCTAAGCATGTGAAGGATGGATTTCAGGCATTAAATTTCTTTCTTTCTAAGTTTCTAGTGAAGAGTAGAAACCCTGCAGTGTTTGTGGTCTTATACCCAGGGTCTATGTCTCAAATGCAGTATCTTGAAGATTTGGAAAATACAACCTGTAAATAGATGCATGTGCATCTTAGTTTCTAGCCCTCTGAGTCCTTCAGAGTGATTAATGCTGAATCTGGGGCTGGGGGATCCTGAGTGGAATCTTTGCTTCTGCGTCTTGAGCAAACAAGGAACCTGCAGTTTGAGAGTCCCAGAAAAATTAATCCACTGAGCAGAAACTCCGGCTCCTGTAGCCACTCTTTATGAATGCACAGAGGGTGGTAACTGTAGAAAGACATTTGGAAATGGCTTTTGCTCCCCAGGAAGCCATTGCATATGTCAGTGCTGTACCCTGTCCAGTTCTAATTTGCTGCAGACACTCGGTGCTAACAGGTGACCCTGAACAGGAGCCAACTCTTGTTACATGTTGCTCAGGGAGGTGGTGGTGGTGAGGTTGACTGAGCTTCTGTCAGGCTTTCTTGTTCTCTTAAAACTGGCTGCTCATAAACTGGAAGTCTGGCCTTTGAGATCAATGCTTGGTTAACAACGAGTGAGTTTTTTCTTTTAGCATATCATTTCCATGCAACCTCAATTGAAGAAAACTTTGGGTAGAAAAAAGGTGCATTTTTAGAACTGCCCAGTTATGTGCCTTGTCCTTCCACACTCTTGACACCACCTAAACTTTGCTCTCACTTCCCAATCATCTCTTTGCCTCATAGATGGATAGACTTTCAGGCCAGAAGGGACCATCATGATCATGTAGTCTGACCTCCTGCACATCACAGGCCACAGAACCTCCCCCACCAGCTCCTCCTTAGTTTCCTTTAGTCCTAGCTTCATGACTGCCATGCTGCCCTCTACACTTGAAGTAGTCTGTCCTCCTACGCCAAGCACACACTCCCCCATCCTTAAAATCCTTTTGTTGTTCAAGCTTGTAAACTCCTTGGGAACTTGTCATATCATCATGGCTGTTCTAGTAGAGGCCTTAAAATCCTTCTGGCAGTCTCTAGCTGCTTCTGAAGGGTTGGTAACCCCAGGAAACAGTAAGCCTATGGGATTTGTTAATCTTTTCCAAAACCCAGTTGCCGCTTTCCACTGGAATTGTCTTTAGGCCGTATAAATGCCTTGTAGTAGTGATGTAGCTCTCTTGGTCCCAGGATATTAGAGAGACGGGATTGGTGAGGTAATATCTTTTATTGGACCAATTTCTGCTGGGGAAAGACACCAGCATCAGTTCCTGAAGAAGAGCTCTGTGTAGCTAGAAAATAGCATATAACGCTTCTGAGTAAGAGCTGAAATACTGAACCAGTTTGTCCTAGTCATTTCTGTGCATGGGAGAAAGGCACCCAAGTGTGACTGCTTGATTTATTTTGCTGAGAGTTCTCCTGCTTTATACTGTAGAGCACAATGACACTGATGGCCATGACAGTGAGGCATACAGATCTTTGGACAAAAATGTGCACAAGTGTGTTAAGGTTCCAGTTGGAAATGCCCCCCATTTTCTAGGGTTGGCTGTCAGAGAGTGGCACTGGCTTTTACTTTTCTATCCATGGAGGAATTGACATTGAACATGTAACTCAAGGATTGTCCTAACAGAGGTTATGGGAATTCTTGCCTGATAGCATGAAGGGAGCTTATGCTGTTTGATAGCCATTCTAATAACCCTATGCTTTTGTGTGTAGGTGACGAGGTCTGGAGATGTCTGGGCTGTGGGGACAGCATTGCTGCTGGTGAACGACTGTATAGGACTGTTAATGAAGCTTGGCACAGCTCCTGCTTCCGGTAGGTTAAATCTAGCCTGTTTTTAGACATTACTTTTTTCCTGTGTTCATCCACCAGTGTGTTAGCCTGTATGCTGAGTATTGACACTTACAGGGTTTAAACTGGCTGCAGTATTTTATGCCACCTTTATGCCTAACTCAGGAAAATCTTGCAGAATGATCACGTGCTCCTGCTCACTACCATATTCTAATGCTGGCATAGCACTTTGAAACTCGGTTGCAATTCTAATAGCCATTTGAAACAATCTGGAGAAGTGCTGCTTACACATGTACAACACACAAACTAAGATTAAACTAAAAATGAAAACTCTGATTTAGTGGTGGAAGCAGATAGGTGAGATGCTGCATATTTCTCTTCTACCACATCCCAAGATAGTGCCAATTGAACTAGGTAAAGGCAGTTTGAGTAGCTGTGGTTCCCTCTCTTTGCCTTTGTCTTTGGCTTGAGGGAGCTATTGAGGCTTGGCGGGGAGAGGTGCTGGAAGATGTGCAGGAAGGTTTTGAGTTCCCCAAACATACTTTCTTCCTGTCAAGCTATTTATATCTAGAGTTTGCCATAATATCCTTTGGCCACATTGCTAGCAGCAGAGAGTGAAGAGGCCTTTGAAATCCTCTGCTCCTTGGCAGCAGGATTTCATGCATGTAATCTGTTCCATGAGCAATTTATCCAATTCTTGCTACATTAATTGCATTTTCTAAGGGGTCCTGATTCTGAACCCATGCAGCTTCTGCTGACTCCACTATGAGTAGCAGTTGTATAACAGCTGTTGATCTGTCTCTTAAGGTTCTAGCTTCATTTGGCTTTTTCCTTTCACCCTTGCTTATTTTGTCTGTGCCCAGGGAAAGGGGGGTTTGGGAGCTGGGTGATATGTGCCAGGAGAAGTGTCTGTCCTGTGTTTTTAAAGTAAAGATCCTACATTCTGGTTACTGGTGTCCAGAAAAACATATTGGGCTGGCAAAATGTTTCTAGCTCTGGCAGGTCATAAGAGATGTTAATTTTAGTCATTATTTAGATTATCTCCCAGTTTTCAAATACTGGAAACTAATACTTTGTCAAATACCGTAGCACTGGAGAGCTAGGGTTCAGTGGCATAATGTCAAATCAAAGGTACTGGACGATAAGCGTCCCAGAACTCTAAGTCTTCTCTTGTCCACACTCAAAAACAACCTTGGGGTTAAGCACTCAGGCTTCCTCTCCCTTAGCCCCTGCCAACTTGGTACCAGTAGTCAAACTCAGATGTGCATGACGGTACAGAGCACCATCACAAAGCAAAGACTTCCCTACCTGATGCCTGTAGGGCTTCCTTGGAGTAAACTAACTTTGAATACAGGTTTTAGCTTACACTTGTCTAGGTGCTTTTTGCTATGTGACCTTTCAGGCTACTATGCAAGATGTGGGGCAGCTCTCAAGTGATGTCGTAGCAGATGTGAACCACATGATCTTCATAATGGGCTGATGGAGACAGTCAAATTCTGCCCTTAGTGACACCTGCGCAGCCTGCATGGCCTTCAGTGGAGCTGCACGAGTCCAAGTAAAGGCAGGATGTTGTGCTGTGCACTAGCTTGATTTCCTAGTGAAGAGTCTAATCATACCAGGCCAACAAAAGATGCCAAACTCTCCTGTCCTGTGACATGCATCAAATCACTGGGTCTAATTGATGTTGTGCTTCCCTTCTGCCTTGTTCCCTTGACTGGCTACAACACTTGCTTAAGCTACTGTGCTGAACTACACTACACTGTGAGAAACTACAATCAAGGAAACTGCCTTTCCCTTTCTTCTTGTTCCAGGGAGGGGCTGTGTGCTAAAACAACAAATTCCAGGTTTAATTGACTGACTCGCCCTTTCTCTTCTCACTCTGCAGCTCAGCTTGTCTCTAATCTTGTGTTTAATATCCCAATGCCAAACTTTAAAAGGCCTCTACTGGAAGGAAGACTCTGGTAGCTGAGAGTTCCGGCAGCTCTTCTGGAGAGTTGTTTACAGGCTTCCTGTGGATTAGCTGACTTTTTCGCCTGGCACATAATTTCCCATCATGCAGATTGGCGCCTCTCCAGGCCCGTTAGCTTTGTTTATCCTCAGTCAGGCTAGCCTTCTGATAACACTTCAAGCTGGTAGCAACTGACACCTGTGCATCTCTGAGGATTTAAACTTTGTCACTTCCCTCCTTTCTTGAATAGCATGCAAAGGCTGTGTCCGTAGATTCTGTATCTTCTGTAGGTATGGCTGGAGAGGAAAGTGATAAGTTCCTATTTGACATGTAGCTTGGACATCTTAAATTGTGTCTGTTGGCTAGCTAGTGCTTTGGCTTGAACCTACTGAGTTATTTGCTGATATTTTTTAGGAGAGGCATTTGTCTACTCTAAATATGCCTTTGCATGAGGCCATTTCCACCTGTTTCTGCTTCCAGGTGTCCCCAGCCACCACTGAGATTCAGTCCCATGGGCAATGGCCATATGAGGTCTTGCCCAGGTTTCCATTTGTCAGGCTTTCCTTTATATTTCAGGAATGTCTGAATAGGCATAGTGGTGTCCCCTTCTTGCTGATGCTTATGTCTGAATTATCATCAATAGGATTACTGGAAGGAAAATCTGTTTAATTGTGTCTGGGCATAATTTTAAACTTCCTACCCTAGCAACATAGAGATGCAAGTTCTGTTGCCTTCAGAGTGTGACTTTATTCCATGGTATCACCTTAAGGTAGGTAGATCACCCTATGCTAGACAGTAGATAAAACATCAGGCTACTGATGGCCTGCGTTGGTTACTTGTTGCTAGTTTCTCTTTCTTTTTCCTAGTTGAAAATATCCTACTAAAGCTAAAAATACGTCACTGATATTGCTTTTCTGTATAAAGAATTATGTTTGCCATAGGGATATTGGATGTGTTTTGAATGAGAGTGGGTGATCAGAAATGGGGGGCAGAGGTGAGGGGTGAGCTGGCCATCTGAAATGAGTTCTGTGGTTTGAAAGAGATAAAAACAGTTGTGATAAAGGATGCAGTGTGCTGTAGTCTCTCTGACTCTCTTCCTTCAGGAAAGTTTGGGGTGGGGGGGGGAAGCTCCTAGCACAATTTTGTCATAACTGTGTCCATATCTTAATGCTGTCTACTATTGGGGACAGCAACACACCTCTGTGACCATGCTGAGGGGTGGTGTTGTATTGCAACCTCACTTTTTGAATAGCACTCTGGTGCTTTCCTCCATTGTACTTCATAGCTACCCCATGGAGCAGTGTAAAGTTGCAACATGAAACAGGAAGACACCACTGCATCATGGAAGTAGAAACTTTTAAGTTCGTGCTTAAATTTAGCAGAAATTGACTTAAGACTCCACACTTTCCAAGAAAATCTGCTTGCCCTCCACTGACAAGTGGTCAAATAAATTAAAAAAAAAATTTTTTTTTAGTTTTTTGTGGACAGGATTAGGACTTCAGATGGCTCCAAGGCTAATGTGCTACGTTTTGTGGGATAAAGATTCAAACTAAACAATATAGCATACAGTTTAAGATGTCGGACAGATATCTAACACTTCCTCTGGCCTTCTTTTTGCTGTTTATTTGTAAATACTACCAGGTTTGTGTGTGCTGCAGATATATTTAGGGCTGAGATTCATTATGTTCCTTAAAGAAAAGGATGCATCCGATGAAGTGAGCTGTAGCTCACGAAAGCTTATGCTCAAATAAGTTGGTTAGTCTCTAAGGTGCCACAAGTACTCCTTTTCTTTTTGCGAATACAGACTAACACGGCTGTTACTCTGAAACCTGTCATTATGTTCCTTGTAATGAAAGGAAGTTACAAAATGCATCATTTTTCATCTCTACCTGCTTCTTGTCCTTTTTCTTCTCTTCTCTTCCTCCCTTCCACCCCCTTGCATATTCTGGCAGTTACAGTAAACTCCTGGTAGAGTTCCAGGGGTGAAAGGTCAATGCTTTATCCAGTCATCCTCATGGGAGTGTCTCTTTAGAGATGTCTGGGCAGTGGATGAGGTGTTTAGCTGTTGAATCTCACTCTGGCTATCTGATTTAGAGAGAAACCGTTCCTAAGTGCTTGTTTGCCCACAGGTCGCCCTGAATTTTCATTGGGGTTAAAAAAACAATGAAGCACTTTGCAGGTGGTCTGTCATCTGAATAGTTAGAATTCCTCAGGGAGGGTGCAGCTACTGCAAGATCTCGGTGGCCACTCTATATAAGGTAGAGTTGGATATTCCATTCTGAGCTTTTATTTTCAGTTGTCTAGTTCAGGTTGTCTTCCAGGGCATTATTATCAAAGTCATTACTGACTGTGCCCGAAGTGTGCATGGTGGTTTACAAACAAATGAGACAAAGGGGTGCTTGAAGAATTTAATCTAAATTGACAAAAGCTATGGGTTGGGAAGTCCCTAAAGCATGAGGGCAGTGAGGTTAGTGCACATTTTGTTACTAGAGATGTGCACTGTTTACAAAGGACATGTTGCTGTGCCCAGAAACACATCTAATAGACAATTACAGAATTTCTCTTGCTTCTTAGCATGCAGATGAATACATTCAGGAAGCTTTTAAGCTTTCTGAGTTAAGCAAGTGTGTGGTGGTGGTGATGAGAGAGATCCATCTGTTGCTGCTTATTTCAGATGCTCATTCTTTGAGTGTCGTGCTTATCTGTGTACCCCTATGAGGAGCTGTCACTCACGGCTTGAGAATGTTATGGTTTAAAGTTAGAAGCAATAGGTAATAACATAGTAAACGTGTGGTACTTCACTCCCTGTTTTTGTACCGTTTGAGAGGTATGACTGCTTACAGGAGTTTCACTCGGATACATGATGAAATATTTCAGTAGCTGATCACTGCGATCAGACCTTCCATTATACCATATGACCCCTGTTAGGCACATCTTGTGTTGTAAATGCCTTGGAAGTATAAGGAGGCATTGGGTCTGCATCAAGACACTTGGAGTGCCTCCAGGACCAGGAAAAAAAGGCACACTACAGCCTCCCCAGTAGATGGCAAGCCTGCTTAGAGCTCCTCCGCGTCCCCCAGTTACTACCAGTCCCATGAATAAACTGAAGTGCCCCTCTGTGCATCAACAGTGATCTGCATATCTTATAGGATGGTGGAAATGCTGAGGAGTCCCACAGTCCATGGCTTGTTCACTACCATCCCTGGCATCTAAAGTGCCACTTTAAAAACCCTAGAGCATTTTAGAATGTGCAGCATGTAACTCCTTGCCATTCAGAACCCCTAGGATTATCTGTTTGAGTTCCTAAATCTAAACTGAACTAGTGGGGAGCCTGGAAAGTGATTTAAAATGGAATTAATTTGTAAATGGAAGTTTTTCTTTTACCTGTCAAGGCCAGAGTTCAGGTTTCTTTTTCTCTTGCAACAGTTAATGTCAAATGTCTAAAAGCATTGTAAAGAAAACAGCCTCTATTGTGGCAAGTTTGTTAGTGCATTCTGTCCCCAACCCTTGCAGGAGAAACACAGAATTCATGACAACTTCCCAAAACCAGATAAAGATGCAGTTTGCAAACACACACTCTAAGGCCACCTATGTGAATTATTTTAAATGCACAAGCTGGAAATATTGGCCCCTGCCACAAAACCCCACATTAGGTGGTCCACCTAATTTAGCTGTAGGAATGTTAACTTTGGAATTTCTTGACTTTTTTGTGTGTTCACCTTTAGTGCAACTTGTTTGTCCAGCATAGATTAGTGGTAACAATTGGTGGTTCTGGCCAGGAGTTCAGAACTAAAACCTGAGACGTAAAAAACAGATTAACACCTCTTTGAGAGAAACCCTTTTATCAGAGCTATAATGTTCATAATTGGTTGATAAAACAATTGAGAAGGGAAGTAACTGCTGCTGCCTGATGGCCAGCATTTGTTTCAAAAGTAGAATTATTTTCTTGATAAGATGTTTCCTGTTTAAATAGAAGATTGAATATATGTTCCCTAGCTTTAAGGAAACCCCAGACAAAATCTCTTCCCAGTTTCTTAGCTGTCTGGGTGCCTTTTATTACTTTGAAGTTGGGTTTTATCTGTTGGCTTCTTTCACAGACTAGTAGGCTGCTTATCATATCTCTGGATCAGATCTTCAAAGGTCTAGTCTGAAGAGCCGAGATTTATGGGGTCACATGGACTCAACCATGGAGGGGGTTCAGTCCATGACAGCGGCATTAAGGGGGCTGCTTTTGTCAGGAGGTGCTATGCAGTGGGAGGAGGGGCTCTCCAATTTTCCATGGTGACGCCTGTTCTGTGGTGTGGCGTTGATAGTAAGGGGGCACTGGGATGTGAGCACTGGCCCACTTTCAGCATACAATGTATGTGGAATGTGGGAGAAAGGAGTGCATTCCTAGACACAGACTCACAGCACTGCTGCTTCCAGTGAAGCTGTCGGAAATGTCAGAAGGAATTAGACCTGCATCAGAATTGACGGCTGCTTCAGGCTTTACAGTCCTGGTTCTCTCTGCACTCTCTTAGTCTATGTTAAAAATCAAACTGAGTAGGAGAAACAGGCTTCTTTTTTCCCATAAATGTAGCTGTATCTTGTCATTACAAAATCAGGTGTCTGGCTCTCTAATGGAGTTGAAAAGCCAGCCACAGCTGTCAAACCTGCAGCCAGTGCCTCTATTGAGCAGAGTGCCAGCTGTGTGAGATGGAGGACCTTCAGTCAGAGCAAATCTGGGAACTTTCATCTCTGGTGCGCGGCAGGGTTTTGAGACTCTTGTGAGAAATGGCAGGTTTTATTGACTGCACAAATATGGGGAGGGCTAATAGCAGCAGTAGCATGTGTAACAGGCTAGCCAATCGACAGAGCACTGTACAAACACCAGTGCTTTGTGTTGGGTAGACCAGGGCTCTGAGTAGAACTCTGTCCACTGATCAGTCAGTGGCATGGGCAAGGCCGAGCAGGTTGAAGCAGTTCTCTGTGCAGCTGTTGCAGCTTTAAGTCAAGGATCAAGTGACTTGTTTGCTCTCAGATTAACCAGTCTTTGACCTGTCTTAATATTACATCTTGCACTGCCATTCAGGAGCCCTGGGCTGGGTTGAGCTGCCAGGCCTGGTCTTTTCTTTCTGCTCTGAGGCAGCTGAGGCTGTATCTTTGGGAGCAGATTAGCCTTCCTCAGAGTGAAGGGCATTGTGCAGCAGAGGATCAACAAGCAGGTTGGAGGAACTGTAAAGGGTGGAATGCGCACACTCCACTGTGATCTAGGAAACTGATTAGCATTTATCTGATATAAGCAGAGGCTTAACTCTCTGCATTTGACTCTGCCCTTGCTTGACTTCAGTATCAGTACCATTAGTGTACTGAGAGAGGAGCTTTGTGCTCACACATTGGCTTTTATTGTAACAGAAGTTCCAGACCTTTCAGGGTGTCTGTCACATAGCCTCTCTCTGGCTTTAGATCACAGCTCCACCCCTTGTGAAAAGTGTCTATTTCCTTGGTGCTTCTAACTGCCCATGTTCCTTTTGTGAAGGATGACTCCTCCTCCCCTCGCACTTTCAGGGGTGGAACCAAAGAAGGAAAAACTAACTTGACAGCAATTTGTTCTTGCAAACTCTACCAGCTCCTGCACAAGAATGTCAGAATTTTAGCAAGGTTATTGGTTATGCTATCCCACCCAAGGGTGCAATTGCTGCTGAGTAGAGGAGGAGGAGATGGTTACAGCCATGGGAGCCAGGAAGGATCTGAAAAGAAACGAGTGTCTGAGACCTGGCACTCCTTAGGCAGTTTCAGAAAGGGGAGAGGAGCCTGAATCAGCACAAGGTGAAGTGAGACCTTCCAGCTGCCATGCTGGCCAAGTGGAGTTGTTCAGAGGCAGTTGGACAGGTTTGCAACTGAGCTGGTTTATCCAGTACTTGAAGATGGGAAGTTACTTGTCTGCCCTAGCTTATTTCACTCCCAAGGATCCCTTTCGGTAAGTGTTTTTTCTCATGGATGATTTCCTTCCAGTTCTTCCCTCCACTTGGCACCCTATAATGTCGTCCTAGGTGCCTTGTGTTTGAGATTCTCGGAATGAACTTCAGCTGCTTGTGTATGGGGAGCAGCAGGCTTGAAGCTAGGAGCTCTATGACTTGTGAACTGGAAGGGACTAGGCAGAGTTCTTGAAAACTAATCTGTATACATGTTCTTATTGATAAGAGGGGGTGGCATGTGTGTATATCTGTTCAATAATACTGTGCTTATGTGCACAGCCCAAGTGTGTGCTGGCAGGCTCCCTTTCGGATTCAAACCATAGATGTCGGCTTCTTCACTGTCTTCCAGGCAGCAGCCAGAAAGAATAGGATTTCATGGAAAGCTCCTGATATATAGAAAGGGAGACAGTGTGTGTCCATGGGAATGACACAGAATATGAGGTCTGTGAGTGCCATATGCTCCTCACTGGGATGAGTTTGGGAAGGTGACATAATCCATAGGCAGCAGGGTGTGACCATATCTAATGTATGAAATCAAGTGTTTTGCAGGCAATTAGTAACAGTAAATGCCTGGTTATCTTGGAATGAGCTCTTATCTCAGATGTTTTGCTTACATTAACCCCTTTTGTTTATCTGAATGTCCAACTTCAGTCCATTTAAATGACTCAGGGTTGAGGAAGAAGATGGCTACAGAGCAAGGCCTTGATTGCACTGGTTTCTCCATGTTAGCAAGCCAAGTTTGAAATTGTTCCCTCAAACACAGTTATGTTGGCCAGTAAGGCCTGGGAAAACTCTGCTAAAAGGGTCTTAAAATCCTCAAGACTGAAGTTCCTATCTCATGTGGAACAAGGGCAGGCCAGTTTAGACACGACTGACCTAACTTCACAAGCAGGCTTCTAAAAAACCCATTTCCTACCATTGGGAGGAAGTGCAGTCAGAGCCATAGCCCTCTAACACTATGTAGAGTCATACTAGTATTAGGGATATATGGAGATTATTCACAAATACATGCTACAATTGCTGGTGCCTAAAAAGTGCCATGGGAGAGGTGCATGTGGAAGCTGAGCTTCTATGCCCCGCCTTCTGTCTGTAGCACTTTAGATATGCTTTCTGTTGTCTCTTTGCCCTGGAGGTTTCTGGGGCATTAGCCAGTTTGGTGCTTCAGTTTTAGGGAAGCGCTATGTCCTGGAAGTGTCCTTTTCTCAGCATGGCAGTTCTTTCACTTCCCCATCTTTGGAGATGTAGACCTAGTGTAAGGGTGACTACATGTCCCGATTTTTATAGGGACATTCCCAATATTCTGGGCTTTGTCTTATGTAGGCACTTATTACCCCTCACCCCGTCTCGATTTTTCACACTTTCTATTTGGGCACCCTATCTGGTGTATGGTTGACCTATCTCACGTGATGATCCATGAGGCTTTCCATTAGTGACCTTCACTGAGAGGGTGCAGCCGTTTCAGTGCTAGTGTGTGGTTTCTCTTCATTAAGATACTGGCGTCCTTTTAGATGTAAAGGAGACTTTGTCCTGTGCGCTGAATCTTCCCCCTCACTCTTGGTCAAGTTGGTTTCTTGTTGTAGTCTGATCCATTTAGCATCCCCCAAAAACCAAACTGACTGCAGGTGAGAGTTTCTGACATCTCTGTGCCTGCTCAGTTACAGAACTCAGCAGCACAGACACAGTAACACCCAGATCCACACCAAGATGTGACCAGTTTTCCAAGTACCATGGAGACCTAAAGCAGACCTCCGGAGTTTTGTGTGACTATTACACTCACACTTTGACTCACAAAACCCACATCACAGTTGAAGTGTTTCAGAGTAACAGCCGTGTTAGTCTGTATTCGCAAAAAGAAAAGGAGGACTTGTGGCACCTTAGAGACTAACCAATTTATTTGAGCATGAGCTTTCGTGAGCTACAGCTCACAGCATCGGATGCGCACTGTTGAAGTGGTGTCTGTCCTGTGGGGCTGGTTGGGCTTGGCTCCTTGCTCCATGCACTGCAACCTGGCCACAGCCCATGGGGTCACAGTGCTGCTCTGATTTGGCCTGGCTTGGCTCCCCTGATGGGGAGGGAATGGGCAGCTGGGCTTTGAATGGCACTGTGGGGTGATGGTGAGGCAGGCTTACTCTGCAGTTCCTACTCCCTGGAGGCAGAACTCATCCTGCGTTAACTACTTTAAATGTTGGGAGGTATGCCTAAAGCATAGGACTGAATGGGCTATGGTGGGGATTGGGCATTCAGGTCAGTTACATCAGTGAGTGTCTGCTTCATTTGTAAAACCTTCCCTCCTCCTGGGGCCACTGATTCTCTTGCTGCATCTTCCCCCTCGCTCCCATGTGAGGTAAACAAAGGTGTAGCCTTCCAGAGGCAGCTATTAAAGGACTATATATTTTGTAAAATAATTCAATAAATGGTCATTTTAATGTGGCTTTAGAAAAGTTCTTTAGAGTCTTAGGAATGATGGATGGGGAAGGGAGGGAGTTGAGCATGGAGTGGCACACACTTCTCTGTCTGGCTGTTGCTGCCTGCTGGTTCAGCTGTAGTTTAGTATTCTTGATTATATGTTTGCCATGGAAGCAGCTCCAATACCTTTAAATGCAGGTCTGTGGCATCATTAAATGAGTAGGTAGGAGCTACCAGTTTAAAGCCTCTATTCACATGTCATGGTTGTAAGTGATGGCAAAGGCAGCATCAAAGCCTCTCGAATTGCTTTAGAAAAAATTTAGGAGGCTCGGGGATCCATAGGAACCCCAGCTCTTCCCCTTCCATAAGGCCCGTGTTATGGCACCCTCCCTCTGAGTAGGGATGGTTGCAGCTCCCTTGGATACTCATCAAGGTTGTTGCTCCATCAGTCACTAGAACACTTGGAGGGTTGTCTCTTCCCTTGGGGTTTGAACATGCTGCTCCCACAATGTTCCTAACCTGTGGGAGCTCAGTGTCCAAACTGGCTTCACCTGATCCCTTGGCAGCCTGTTGTGTTGCCCTAACCCAACCTTGTTCATCTAAACCCCAGTAGTGTTGGATTTTCACACTTAGTGGAGAAGTGGCTGTGCTTTTCAAGAACATGTTTGGTCAGCTGATGTGGGGATGGGGGGCTTTCACATGTGCAGTGAAGACCTTCCCTTGTTAGGCCTAGAGGGTTGTTGTAGCCCTCATCTCCTACTTTGCTGCTGCAGGACTGGATAAGTATCCTCGCCATTAACGATGTCCAAAAATCAAGAATCTTGTCTGGGATGCTGGATCAATTTGTATAGAGGGGATGCTGAGAGCCATTGAATCAAACCGTAAACCCTCTATATGATAGAAATTGCTTCAAGCAGCACCCCTAGTTCCAGCCCCTGTGAATCTTGGCAAATATGACCCCATGTCTGCAGCTCCAGAAAAAATGGACTGATTGAGAGCTGTTCATGGAGATTTGCTTCCCTTACCGGGGCTCAAGCATGCTACCTGATGGAGTGAGAAGAGAACCTGCCTGAACTTGATGGGGTTAGCAGCAGCCAGCCAGCAAGGGGGACATGATCAGGTGTAAGCTGTGGTAGTTTCCAGTCCCTGAGGTATGGGTCATGTTTTGGATATTCTCTCAACACAGTGGAGAAAAGTAAATCTGGGATTAGACCTTCCCATTGTCCATATCCTGAACAGAAAAGTGAAATCAGCCTTGCTTCTGGATGTGGTGACCTAGAAAGATGAACCCATAAACGAACAGTGCTAAAGTTAATGCACATCAAGCGAGATGGAGGGGAGTTTGTCCCACTGTCTTGCATGAATAAAGATCCCCTCTTAATCTTTCTATCTGGGGACTTGAGGATCACATGGTGCCTCTGTAGCCTGGCCAAAGACATGATTTTAGTCAAAGGGTTGGCTCTGGTGACTAGCTCTGTGCTATGTACAAATTTTCAGACTTCAGATTTCTTTAAGCATCTTCCTTGTTAGAACATATAAAGTGTAATGGTGGCAGAAGGGGCTGCGTTGTGGTGTGTTACTCAGTGAGGTAGTTCTTGCCAACAATGATTCATGACTGAGGCAGCCAGTTAGCACCCTTGAACAAAGTCTTGTCTCTCTGGGACCTGACACACTTATTGTTGCCTCATTGTTCTGAGTGGGGTGTTGAGCCTTCAGCTGCAAATTTATCTTGCCCAGATTTGTTTAATTACATAGCAAAGAGCTGACTGCTTACAGACTCCACCCCCTTTCACCTTCTCTTTACTATGGATTTGTTGCAACAGCAGTATCCAGAGTTCCTATTTCCTGGTAGAAACTGCTAATCACACTGTTGTAGGGTTGGGATCAATTGCTAAATCAGCATGGGGAAGGTAGGGGAGCACCTTGTATGCCCCCTCCTTAAGGCCACGCCTCTGTAGCATTGACTACAGTGGCATAAAACTAATGGCACCATAGCCAGCATAACCCCATTGTGTAGATGCAACCTACAGTGACAGAAAGGTGTTTCCATCAGTGTGGAAATACCACCTCCCCAAGCAATGGTAGCTAGATTGACGGATGCATTCTTTCATCAAGTCTACATGGGGGGTTAGGTCAGCATATGTAGGTCACTCATGGGTGTGGATTTTTCACACCCCTGAATGATGTAGCTATATCAGCCTAAATTTTAACAGTGGATCCAGTCTAAGTAATATTAGGGGAGCAGCAGCACTGCCTAGAGCTGCAGCCATGTTGCTCTTACTGAAACTGGGGAATTACAGGAAGGAAAAATATTGCTGAATTGTGACCTTGCTGGGTATTTTCAACACTTGGGTGTAACTTTTAAGTGGCTGTGTAGGTGTTTCCTGTCCTCTCCAATATTACTGTCTTCCTCTCAAGTGCAAGTCTGATCATGGAGCTTTACTTGTCGAAAGCTGTAATCGAGCTCTAGGTTTTCACATTGGTACAGGCATGCACATGGAGGTGGGATAACTCTGAAGGATCTTATTTGCTGGTGTTAGATGTTCCTGCAGTGTGTTGCTGATGCGTATCTCTGCTGTTAGTCACCACTTGCTCTTTTCCCTCCCACCCGCTTGATCATTGAGCCAGGTATGCTTACAGCTAATGAAAGCCAAAGGCTATCGGGTGAAGGAAAGACATTGTTCTGATGCCCTGCAGGTGGAGTGTATGCATACCATTATGAGGGTGTAACTCTTACAGTGCCCCAGGTCTGGAGGCTGTAATAACAAATGCACTGTGTATCTTAAGGCACAAAGAGTCTCCTCCTGCTAATGAAATTGTCAGGGCCTATTGCACATATCAAAGCTCTGTCCCCTCATGAGGGAAAAGGATTTGCGCTCCCCAAGCTGGGAGCATCTCTATGTTCACAACATTCATGAACCATTAATCTAGTTTGGGAGGAGAAGTTTATTCATCCATGGGGGGAGGGGGGGGGGAAATGGCTCCAAATGCCTCTTACAATGAAGTCACTTCCCTCAAACCACTGGCTATCTGTAAGCAATTTCATCTTGTTCCTTCTGCATCCATGTGAATGGAATGAAAGTGGATTTTCATGTTGAGGCAAAATCTGGTTTTCCTCTCGGAATATGCACATTCCAATTTTATCTCTACTAGCTGGAATTCCCAAGCGGAAGCTTAGCACAAATTAACTTAAACTTCCAGGAAGAGTCTTAAGGTAGTGCTTGTGTGAAGGATGACAGGGTGATGCTGATGGCAGAGAGTCTATCTGCAAGGTAACTGTAGTAATTTCCTTCCCAAGGACCTGGGAATTTTATCTTTAGGAGGTGAGAGCGAATTTGTCTCCATGGTCTCAGGACTGGTTTACACTGAAAAGTTAGGTCAACAGATTACGCTGCTCAGGGTTGTGTAAAAAGCCATACCTCTGAGCGACATAGTTAACATGACTTAACTCCTGGCATAGACAGCACTAGATCGACACTTATTCTGTCAACCTAGCTGTCGCCTCTCCACGAGGTGGATTAATTAGGGTGATGGGAGAACCCTTCCCAGGGCTGTAATGAGTGGGTACACTGAAGCACTACAGCAGTGCTGCTGCAGTTGTCCCCCTGTAGTGTTTTAAGTGTAGATTAGCCTTCAGTCTTTGGCCCCTCTGCTGCCAAGGGAGTCAGTCAGTGCCAGTAGTGCCATAGACATCTCCTGTGAATTGGTCTAAAATTGCAAGTACGTAAGAACGGCCCAGTATCCTGTCTTCTGGTAGTGGCCAGTGCCAGGTGTGTTAGAGGGAATGAACAGAACAGGTAATGATCAAGTGATCCACCCCTTCCCCCAATCGCTCAGTCTCAGCTTCTGGCAAACAGAGGCTAGGGAAACCAAGTAGATGATAGTCTTGGTCACTACCAGCCAGGATAAGATTTTATCCCATTACTAATGGTGAGGCCGTCCAATGCCTGCCTCATGGATCTTAATGAAAATGTCATGTTAGTAAAGCTGTTGCTACTCTAAATGATTCAAGGTATTCTTTTAATCTGTCTAGTGCTGTGCACGATCATGTGAATGGCTAGTCTTGCTTCTCAGGTTGAGGGGTAAATGTGTACTGCCCTGGGCAACAGGGTGTTCAGCATGCATTTTTCAGCAACACCCCCACCTGTACAGGCCGCCTAGCTCAATGAACGTCACATGATGCAAACTGAGGAAAGGGGGAGAGAGCATTTAAAAGAAAAATCTTTCTTTCTACTCCAGTGCATCTGCTAAGAACATAACAGTAATGCGCTTAAGGAGCAGCGGAAGGAGCCTGCAGATTTGGATTCCATTTTGTATTTTTGCTGCAGATTTTCCTTTTCGGCAAATTGTTCAATCTCTGTGCCTATTTCTTCATCTGTAAAATGAGGCTGATTATATTTGTCTGCTTGACAAAGATTTTAAGGCTAAATTTATGTCTGAAGTGCATTGAAACCCTTGGCTGGAAGATGCTCTAGAAGTACTAAATCTTTCCTTGGGGTCGGTTATCGACATGAGGAAGGAGAGTGAATACCTGCAGCATCCACTACTTTATGTGAATAAACATGAGCTTAAAAGGATAAATGTCTTGTGAAGCTCATTCTTCAAAGGATAAAGTATTACACAAAAAATTCAGGAGCAGAATTCCTGCTCACTACAGGGTTCCTTCTGCTTGGGGTGATTTTTAAAGACTGGCTGGAGGAAAACTAACTCTGACTGGGGCTAGTCCATGATGAACAGTTGCTAGCCATGTCCCTTTGTCATCCTCTAGGTGCTCTGAATGTCAGGACCCCCTCACTAACTGGTACTATGAAAAGGATGGGAAGCTCTATTGTCACAAAGACTACTGGGGGAAATTTGGGGAATCTTGCCATGGCTGCTCTTTGTTGATGACTGGACCTGTGATGGTAAGGACTCTGCTATGCCTCTTTCTGCCCAGCCACCCCTGACTGACAGGAGTGTCAGTCACCAGGTACCCTGGTGACTGCAGCAGACTGGGGGTTTTAGTCTTAAAATTCAACTGTTGATATGAAGTGTTAAAGGTATGCACAATCTATGCGTCTTTTGGGATATAGATGACTTTAAGTAGGCCAACTTGTGAAGGAGGGGTGTGAGGACCAGAAGCGTTTTGGGGAAGATGACAAGGAGCTGAAATGCATAGAACCCAACAAGATGAGGCAAAACACTTTCCGTCCTGCTCCCAAGCTGTGCGTCAATGAAAGTGATGTTAAGGGAACTGAGACGCTCTTGTCGCCTGATTCTCAAGCTCCTCTAGAGGAGTTAGTCTCATATCCAGTGAGGGGTTACACTTTTCTTTGCCTTATGAAAGGCTGCAATTGTCAATTTGCAGTCTTACGCTATGTCTACATTACAAATTACTTCAGTATAACTTAATCCACTCCCCGAGTGATGCAAGTTTTATAATGACCGAAGCACCGGTGTGGACAGCGCTATGTCGGCAGGAGAGCTTCTCCTGCTGACATAGATACTGCTGCTCATGGAGGCAGGAGTTAAGCCGACTGAAGAACTCTCTCCCATCGGCCAAGAGCAGCAGTTCTCAACCAAGAGTCCGGGGCCCCCTGGGGGGCTGTGAGCAGACTTCAGGGGGTCCACCAAGCAGGGTCAGTGTTACTCTCTGGGGTCCAGGGCAGAAAGCTGAAGCCCCATCATGCAGGGCTGAAGCTCAGGGCCCTGAACCCCACCACCTAAGGCTCAAGCCGAAGCCTGAGCAATTTAGCTTGGTGGGACCCCTGTGGTATGGGGCCATGGGCAGTTGTCATACTTGCTACGCCCTAATGCTCGCCCTGGCTTGTATATGCAGAAAAACAGTTGTGGCACTGGTGGGCTGTGGAGTTTTTACAGTATATTTGGGGGGGGGGGGGGGTCAGCAAGAAAAAAAGGTGAGAACCCCTGGCTTAGAGCATCTTCACCAGAAGCACTACAGTGCTGCTGCTGTAGTGTAGATTTAGTGTAGTGTAGATGCTGCTGTAGTGTAGGTTTAGACTGAAGCATTTCTGAAGCTACATGATAAAATGGGACCATGTCTAAAAATGGCTTTCCAAGCCCTCTAGTGGCTGGATGCAGAGCCACAGTCCCTCAAGCATTTCTAAATGATCGAGCACCTCTCACATGTTCGAGTGTAACAAAATATTGTCTTGCCCCAAGTAACCCACCAAAATGGAAATCCTAACCCTCTTAAATCAATCTTTGTCAAGAATGAAAAGTATCCAATATTTAGGTAGGCTAAATAAAAGCAGTATATTGTGTACCAGCCAACAAACACTATTCTGGAGGCAGTACCGACATCTGCTAGTGAAAATAGTGCAGATGAATTCTCACTATTAATGGAATTTTGGCAAAATACAAACAGTAGGGAACGGTCTCATGTAAGAACTATTGCAAACCATGGAATATGAACAAGCCAATTTTTTTTTTTAAGAAGTCGTCTCTGGTTTCTGGTAGCTGGCGGCAGTAGCTGAATCTTGTGCATTAATACTAGTCTTGCAAAATCATCTCTCAGATTTATCAATTAAGGCTTAATATCTACTCTCGCCTGTATCGTAACTAGTGGGAAGTCTAATATTCACTCAAATACCTACTTTGCTCCAGGCTAATAAAATTTAAGAGCAGTGTACTGTAACCAAGGCACTGAGGGAGGGGATTTAGCAAAGGCAGGGTGGATTTGCATTGCTCTGTCCGGTATTTAAGAATGAACGCTGCTTAGTCTTGGAGTCCATGTAGACTTCTGTTAGTAGGTGCAGTTATTGCTTCCCAAGCCCCGATTTAACAGTGTCCTCTCCTTGATCAGAACTTCCTCTGCTTGTCTGTGTAGGTGGCTGGAGAATACAAGTACCATCCTGAATGCTTTGCTTGTATGAGTTGCAAAGTAATCATTGAAGATGGAGACACGTATGCACTAGTACAACACTCCACACTCTACTGGTAAGATCGGGCACATGACACTCCATTGCTGTCCTGTTAAAATGATCCTGTGGTACTGTGCGCTCCATTGCCTGCTGTACGTGCAAATCACTTCCCCATTCTGTCTAGTGGGTCAGTGTGGTTTAAACACAGATGGATGTTGAAAAATTGGAGAGGCTTCAGAGGGTTCTCAATCATAAGAATGATTAAAGGATCATAAAACATGCCTTATGGTGATGGATTCAAGGATCTAATCTCTTTATCTTAATAGAGAAACGGTTAAAGTGTGACTAGATTAGTCTAGAAGTATCTGCATATGGATCACATTGAATAATGGACTCTTTAATCGAACAGAGAAAGGTACAATGTGGTCCAATGGCTGGAAGCTGAAGCTAGACAAATTCAGACTGGAAATAAGGTGTAAATGGTGAGAGTAATTAACCATTGGAACAATTTACCAACAGTAGTGGTGGATTCTTCATTCCTGACTATTTTTAAATCGAGAGGATGTTTTTCTAAACCTTGTGTTCTAGGAATTATTTTGGGGAAGTTCTATCCTCTTGCTTATACAGGGGATGAACTAGATGATCAGGCTAGATGAACGCAGTGGTCCCTTCTGGCCATGGAATCTATGAATCTGTAAACACCAGAATGGAATGATCAAGTACATTTCTAGGGGTAGGGGAGCACTGCTTGAAGCCTTGATAGCTGATAAGAACAATCACATTGTTCCAACCTTTTGGGGCAGCAGGATCCGGCTACGTAGGTTGGCAAGAAGGGATGGGAAATGGCCAGTGACTCTCCTCTGTTCTTTCTGTAGTGGAAAATGCCATAACCAGATTGTGCTGACACCAATGATAGAAACTCTCTCCACGGAATCTCTGCGTGAACAGCTACCATATACACTGACCCTCATCTCTATGCCTGCAGCCACTGATGGCAAGAGAGGGTTCTCTGTGGCTGTCGAAAGTGGCTGCTCCAGCTATGCCACCAGTGTCCAGGTGAAAGAGTGAGTACGAAGAGGCCGTAATAGCTACATTAGTTGTAATTGTGCAGAGGTATCTGGGCAAAGGAAAGTGGGAGCTTCTGACTAACTTTTATTTCTATGAGAATCTCTCCAGTTGCTGAAATAGAATTTCTCATTCAGTGACCATGTGGTAGGAATGAGATGCAAATGAAACCATGAGTGTTTCTTGGTGGGGCAGTCTTTTTTGTTCTCCCACATTGTTATGGCTAACTGAAACTGTGGGATTCTCCCTGGTCCAGAAAAAAATTACAGGATTATAGCAGTAACAAATAAAGAAGCTAGTTACCTTTCTCTATGGCTTAGCTACTGTTTGTTTCCCTTTCCTGTGGGTATACGAGAAGGTCCTTTATTCGCCAAGCTTGCTGAGGTCTGGGCACCTCAGAGAATGCTTACTGTCACAGCTTAGTGTTATCTCACATTAGCAGACCTGAGAACACTTCACTTATTTCTGGATCCTAAAAGGGAAGAACACTTGCTGGGAAGTAGAGATCCATTGAACTTCTGGTAATCTGTGTTTAGGTGGATTCTCCAGCATGACTCTTTCCTTTGACTTTGATTTAGAGTCAACAGAAGACATATTAGCCCCGATGTCCAAAATGCCATCCACTCTGGAGACCGGATCCTGGAAATCAATGGAGTCCCTATTCGCACATTACGAGTGGAGGAAGTAGGTTTAGTTTTATCTTGAGTAATCCTAAAGTCTATACTCCAGACTGATACCCCGCTCCCCCCCACCCCTTCTACCTTGGGACTTTTTTTACAATATTCCCCCCATAGTAGTGCCTACTGCGTGGGGCTGTAATGCTGTCATTGATTTGTACTACAGAACAATCCATTGGCTCTGAATGCAAGAGTAAGCTTTTGCGGCCTCTTAGTTTGGAGTCAGCATCTAAGCTCCATTGGGGAGGGGAAGGTGGCAGCTGGGAGAGGGCAGTTAAGAAGCAGTTTAGAATAGAGGAGGTGAACCTCAACAATTAGTAAGTGGTTAAGGAAGCCTGGAGTGCAGGTTGTCTCAAAGGGAAAGAGTTTGACCAAGTGACTGAGTTGAAGGCAGTGTACATGTATCATCAGCCAGACCTGTTTTGAGAGAGGACAGCTGCCAGGCATTGTCAATTGAGAGTGTATCTGGAAGCTGTGTATGGTGTAGCAAGCGACCAGTTTTCTGTCTTCATTTACTATATTAAATGCTTTATACAGCTAATCACTTTCAAGGTCATGCTTGAGCACTCAGTGCATGATATTAGGCTACCCTTTTGGTCGCTAGACAAATACTTTTTGTCTGCTGTTGATGTTGGCTAATACCTTGAGCCTTCTCTTCTAAAGCAGAATAATTAGATCTGGGTTTAGACACCTGGATAGCTTTACATTTCCCTTATAAAAGTGTATTGATCAGCGTTAGGCATGATCTCCATATTCTTGGACTTGCTTTCTTCAGTGTAACATGTGGCCTCATTCCAGAAAAATAGTGAGTTGGGTCTCCTGTAGCTGATCAGAGCGGAAGAGGCACTAGCTAGAATGAAGATCTACATGCTGCTAGACTGACTGGTCTGGTGGACACTTAAATTGTGTGTAACTAAAACACAGCCACAGTGACCTGGTTGAGGCACTGTAGATTCTAGTGGTCTACTGAAGGACATCCAGGTGGCTTCATGTTTCTACAACAGTCCCCTTCAAAGGCTCTTACCCTGCTCTTGGATTTGTGTTCAGGTGGAGGACCTGATTCGCAGGACAAGCCAGACACTTCAGCTGCTCATAGAACATGACCCTGTCTCTCAGCGACTAGACAGACTGCGTCTGGACCCTAGGCTCCCAACCCACATAAAAACCACCACCTCGCGCTCCATTTCCCCATTGGACATTACGGGGAATCTGGAAAGAACACTGCACAGGCACTCCCTCAGGTACCAAACCCTAGGAAAACTGCACTGCAGCTAGTGCGTCTAGAGCAGCAGTTGCCAATCTTCTGAGAAACTGTTTTTTCTAGACTCTGAGAATACCACCACTGACTGTCGCCTCTCCTCTAGCTATGTGTGTTTTAGCACACCCTGGAGCCTGGGCTGTACAATGCTCAGTCTTGCAATTGCAAATGGCTGAGTCATGGCCAAGCCTGCAATGAAGCATTGCCCAGGAGATGAAGCTGCAGATCCCTTCAGTCATTCTCTATGGACTCCCCTTCAGGCTGGCTTGTTTAACAGTGTTTAGACTGTTAAATAAAGGCTGAATTATGGGCTCTAAATCTGCTAACCACTTGAAATAAAAAATTGAAAAGTCAGATTTTGCCAGGCTCAGATGGCTGTGATGAGAGCTTACCCCTCAGGGACTGGCCCCTGCTAAGTGAGGCTTGGGTCTTCAATGTTAGAAAACCTGCCCTCCCCATACTGGGGTCCTCTGTCCCCCACCGACTTCCTTCATCTTACAAAAATTGCAGATCATCCAGAGTCACTTCCCTGACACCTGAATCCCTTGCTCAGAACGATCTGGAGTTGTTCCTTGTAAGGTGGAAGTCGGAATGCAAATGGATAGAGATGTGGAGGCTGGCCAGCGTTGACATTACTGTTGGCTCACTCAGGAATTTAGGTACATGCTGCAGCACCTTCCACATCTGCAGAATTGCGGGAAGCTAGTGAGCTGGATGGTTACTAGCATGCACTCATTTAGGGTAATACCTTCCTTGCAGCTGACCTAATCCTCCTGTTGGTTTCACTCTCCAGGCGAAGTAACAGTATTTCCAAGTCTCCTGGACCCAGCTCCCCAAAGGAACCTCTCATTTTGAGCCGTGACATCAGTCGCTCTGAATCTCTGCACTCCTCCTCCAGCTATTCCCAGCAGATCTTCCGGCCCTGTGATCTGACACATGGCGAAGTACTGGGGAAAGGGTTCTTTGGACAAGTTATCAAGGTGAGTGGGCAAAACCATGACCCATGAACTTACTGCCAAATTCCCAACTGAGAGGATATGCCTCTTACAGAAACTTTCAAATGTCACAACAAAATCTTGAGTGACTTTTATTTCCTTCCCAGTAGCATGCTTGGTCTGGGGGCTTGATTGGCTGTTTCACCATATTCACAGTTCTCTCTTCTCTTGTACTCACTCAGCTTGAGTGTAGCTGGTATCCTGGAGAGATGGCTTACATTCTGCTGGAGAGTTTGACTGTCCTGTTTAAATTGCAGCCAGTCTAACAAGCATCTAGTGTGCTGAGGTGTTTGTGTATAACCAGAGCTGCAGAGTGAATGGGTCACACCTCAGTCAAGGGGGCAAGAGGAAGACTCACTGTTACGTTAATTATGTCTTCCTGAAGGTGCTCACTCAATCTCCCAATTCAATATTGTGGAGTTCCCTTGGTGCAAGAGTCTGTGCTAGACAGACTGGGACTTACAAGGGGTCCAGTGACCGTTACTGTGGTAAACTGTTTAACAGTCTAACTCTACTCCCCTGAGGATTGACCACATCTGTGCACAAGTCCCTTTGAGAACAAAAAGCTCTTGCAATAGTAACTCTACTCTCCACTTCCCTGTATTAACTGTCTGATCTTCGCCATGGAGCGTGGACCCTTCAGGAGCACCTTCCCTGGCATTCTGCAGCAACAGATTTCCTCCCGACCCCTGTAACTGGAGTTTCTGCAGTCTGCTCGGGTTTCTGGTATTACTGTAGCTGACCCTTGAGTCAGTTTCCTGAACGCTATCTACCTTCCAAGGGCCAGTGTGACCTCTTCAGTACCCTAATCTCTATCCTACTATGCTGTGGGAATCAGTTTCTCCTTAACCACTGTTGTATCAATCCTCCTCCTGTGCTGCCTTGGGAATATGCCAGTGTGCTCTGGGATTCATAGCACTAAGTGTTCAATCTTTGATATGGTACTATACTAATTGGCATATTTCTTTTCTCTGCTCATAGACAAATAGCATGTCCAAGTAAGCAAACCTTTTCCTCTACAGCATGTCTTGCCATCTGCATCCCCATGGGGTTAACAGCACAGAGGCATTTCCTCTCGTGTTGGTGCATGCACTGGGAGATAAAATCTCCTCAGTGAGTTCCATAACGTTACTGTTCTTGTTAAGTTTGTTTGATACCAGCCTAAAGAGTCCATTTATGTCTTCATTACTTCCCTTCACTTCCCTTGCCTTTGTCACTGTGCTTTAGACACTTAAACCTCTTTGCGGAAGGTGATGGCATACTGCTCCTCAGCACTCTGCTAATGTTTGGATGTGTTACTTTGTATAGGAGCAAGAGAAGGGATGCTGTATTGCTGCCTGGTCCTGTTATCCACGGCAGAGTCTCCAGGCTTTCACACTCCACCTAGATCAGAGTAGCGCTGAATTCTACTGCTCACCTTTGAATCTATGCAGCATTAGTGTGCACTGGTGTCAAGGCTGAATACAAGGGAGCTACCCCTTCTCTCCTCTTTCTTTCTCCCCCCCACCTTCATTTATCACAACTGGTCTTTCCATTAGAGCGGTTTCCCAGGTTCTCAGAGCTCGTGGCCCCTTTCCAGCCTAATGTTCTTTACAACACTTGTCTCCCAAGACCTTGAACTCTAAACATGAGCAGGTAAAGCTTTGTAGCCACAACATACCAGAAATTATTTAGTAAGCTTCACAAAACAGAGGTGCAAAAAGGACCCCATCATTGTGAGACTGAGCCTGTTTTTACTGATGTGCTATGTGCATTTCAGCTGGGGAGTTAGTTACTTTTGATCAGCAGTCAGTTGTGATGCTTCGTTTATAATTGTAATTGAAGAGAAGCTGGACTCTGCATTTCATTCTCTTATCTATGAGAACTTCCATGGCTTCTGCCACTACTGCAGAATTACTCCTTCAAGCCCCCCCACCCCCCAAAGAAGAAAAAAACAAAAACAAAACAAAAACAAAAACCTGAGCTCCTGGCTAATGTAAGTTGCCAGGGTCTCCCAACAGAGGCTTGTCTTTAATAGCCAAGTCAGCACTGCTGACTGAATCACTGTTTCTTGCATGATGGGGGTTGGTCGTTCCACTGCTTTTCTCTTTGGGTCACCAGGAGAATAGTCCTGCAGCTGGATCTCATGTTCCTCAATGCTGAGTTGAGGGCCTGAGAGTTTCTGGTGGGTTCTTCAGTTCCCACAAAGTCTGAAACAGGAAAGCTATTCTGGTTTCCTCTCTGAGATTAAGACCAATTTCCAAATGTTCTGTTGAAAGCTTCTACCCTGTTCTGTATGGACCGACCATTTATCATCTCTTTTGAGAGAAGAGGAGATTAGGTGCCCAGAAATGTAAGCGAAGTAGACTCTGCCACCCAAGCTGAATTACTGAAGGAGTCAGCAGCGGGAGAAGTTCTTCCAGAAAACCTGCAGTCGTGCTCTAAATCCAGTCAGGTTGATTTTGGTGTGAAAGGAGTTGCTGGTTAAAAGGCACCCAAATCCTCACAGAGCAATGTGAAAAAAGTCAGGAATCTTTGGGTAAGACTTTAACAACTTTCATGAAGGACCTGGCACAGGTTTTCAGGCATTTAAGAGCATGGTGGACTGAGACACAATGAAGCCATGAGGCTTTAGGTACTGTCTCACATGTCATCACCTTGGTGCCATCCTTGGAGATTGCAGTACACTGTTCACACCAAATGTGGAACCTTGACTGCTTGCTGTCGCAACTAGACAGTCTCCAGTTGTGCATCTCCACACAGCATTGCAAAAGAACAAGTTTTCAATAAGCCCATCAGAAACCTAGCACTTGCTGGAAGCTACGTGACAGCAGGGATATCTGTTGACTTGGTGTGAATTGCTTAGTAGTTGTTCTTGATCCATGAAAAAGGGAATCATTCTCAGTAATTTCACGAATACAAGCTGAAGTGGTTGGTTAAGGTCTGTGCCTGGGGACCTGCTTTTCATGTTTGTTCAGTGGTGCTTGTATGGTTTAAGGTAGTTCCAGGCACACGCAGGTGCAGGGTTAATACTGTTAGCAGAGGCTCTAGCAGCCTGCAGCACACATTCAGATCCTGCACTGATTAAAATTGGACCACTAACTGGGGTTCTTGGGATACAACAGTATTGTGGACTCAAAGGGCCACACTACAATGGGCCTTTGTGTGTCTATTTTCTCACTTTCAACTTACAGAATCTTGTTGGGGGGGGGGGTGGATTTTGGTGGCAGTTTCCTGCAACTCCCTGGACCTGGTCCATCTGAATTTCCTCTCTTCTCCCTGCTCAGGTGTGGAGGGAGATGTGACCCACAGTTTGGGAAACCCTGCTCTAAAGCATCTATAGGTTTCATAGGGCTTTCCTTCCTGCTGGACAGTGTCCATTTCCAACAGGTAACGCACAAAGCAACAGGGAAGGTGATGGTGATGAAGGAGCTGATTCGCTGCGATGAGGAAACCCAGAAGACTTTCTTGACAGAGGTAGGAGCAAGATCTCAAGTAAGGCCAGGCCAGTTGTGTGGGGGTTAGAGCTCCTCCCTGCCCCTTGGTAGTAATGCATACCAGTGATCTTAGCAGGGAAGCAGCATGTTGAGGAAGAACGGACCTGGTTGAAAATGTATGTCACAATTAGACATGACTGACTGATTCAGAAAACAAAAATGACTTCTTATTGAAAATTAATGAATAGGAAGTCTAAGAGGCACTCTAAGCCTAAGAGGCTATTTGGTTGAATTGTGCTTAGTGAATGTAAGTGTAAAACGTTGTAGGATGCATTCTGTACAGCGAGCTTTCCAGCATAAAACATCAATAGGAAACAGCTGACTCAATGACTAAGATCTGAAAGATGTTCCACTTAGTTACACCAGAGAAGAGGATTATTAAATCAACCAATTTGAATGGCTGCCGTCCTTGTTCCCCAAAGTCAGGCTTATCTGAAAAGTAACTTCCTAATGCTTCTCTTCCTAATCCCAAATGCTTCTTTTGAGGCCCTAACTGTCATAGAGCACACTCGCTGCAGTGTGGAAGTCTTGTCCACTAAACCATAACGAGCCTAGGAGCTCTCCAGCCTGATCACTCACTTTCAAGAATCAAGTGATAATGGACACAAAGGGGCAACAATGATCATTGAATTGCCTTAAAGTTGGGTTTTGAATGGACTTTCCTCTGATACCTCTGGTTGCTGCAGTGGGGCTCCACAGGAGGTATGTGCCCCTTCTCTCCCAGTGCAGGGACCAGTAAGTAAAGCTGCTGAGAATTTCAGGAAGGCCTGTACCAATCTTTCATGGGGGTTCGGGGGGATGTTTCTGCCTCCGCAGGTGAAAGTGATGCGCAGTTTGGATCACCCCAATGTGCTGAAGTTCATTGGTGTACTGTACAAGGACAAGAAGCTGAACCTTCTCACAGAATACATTGAAGGGGGGACTCTAAAGGACTTCCTCCGCAATGCAGTGAGTAAATGCCTCCTGGAGCATATATAGGCTTCCTGATGGCTCTCTGGCCAGTGTGAAATAGGTGCCCTGGCCACACAACACTGTCTTTCTGCTTCTGAGTGTCCACAAAGAGCCCAATTAGCTGGATTGTCTTCTCTCCTTTGAAGCTGATTCCTCCAGGTGAAGGGAAGCTTCCCCTGCTTGTGCCCATGCTGTAGCTGGCCTGTGAATAGATCATTCTGCTCTCCAGGACTGTATCATCTTTCTCAATCTAGCAGGAGGTGGCCAGCTAGTGAGATGAGACCTGATCACTCAGGAGTTGTCATTGTTTTGCAGGACCCTTTTCCTTGGCAGCAGAAGGTCAGCTTTGCCAAAGGAGTTGCTTCAGGAATGGTGAGTCAATCTTCTGTTGAGACTGCTTCTTCAGGATTCTGGGTTGAAGCATGGAGGGCTGATGTAATAGTATGTGTTATAATGGCCTGCAGAAGCTATGTGGTAGCTAGGGAAATACTGAGCGCTTATACCAATGTTTTGAAGGGGTTAACTCCAAAGGATGTATTCACGAGACTTGCTCTAACGCTGTTTTCTGTCCCTCCTTTTCAGGCCTATTTGCACTCTATGTGTATCATCCACAGAGACCTGAATTCACATAACTGTCTGATCAAACTGGTGAGCTCTGGAACATGGTCCTTCCTTTGTCTTTTCACCTCTCCTCTCTCTGCTCTTCTACATGTAATGTTAACTTCCATGGACAAGCTAGGCCTTCTGGTTACTGTCCCTGGCAGCATGAAGACGATTC
Source organism: Lepidochelys kempii (assembly GCF_965140285.1). Lineage (NCBI taxonomy): Eukaryota > Metazoa > Chordata > Testudines > Cheloniidae > Lepidochelys > Lepidochelys kempii. The sequence goes on from NC_136394.1 coordinate 11,582,639, forward strand.
CTTCTTGTAAACCTAGTGTGTATCCCAGTTTTCATTTCAATGTCCCAATAAATGACAGTTCAACAACCTAATCTTTTACTTTCACCCCATTAATCCTGGTCCCACCCTTAAGTCCTCTCCCATTTTTAAACCCTTTATACTCTGTTGTAGCCTCTTCCCCACTAGTTGTTGCTTTGTGGAGCTATATACTTGGCTCTCCTAACCTTTGTCCATCAATTGCACCCACCATCCCTTTTGTTTCTACTCTGGTCGTTCATTTTGTCTCACTCATTGCCCAAGAATCCTGGGGGGTGTCTCCATATTTTAACATGCTGTGAGATCTCAGCTAAGGACTTCATTCCCCCAGCCCTGGCTCTCAGTGTCCCCTTAGTCTGAATATTGGATCTACCTCTGCGTGGCAAACCCCAAGGTCAAATCTGAGCAGAGAGTTTGCTAGGAAAGATTTCTGGGTACAATTAGATAAGCTGGATAGAGAGAGCCAAATGCATTATAGCAAATGTAAGCAAGTTAATGGAGTTAAAACTCCTCCTTCCCTGCATGAGGACTCATGGGCTGTCTTCTCTCCTTACTCACCCTCTCTGATCTGGTCTCCCTCTACCTCTTCCCCTACTCCCTAGGAGATTACTGGGCTCCAATGTTCACTGCATTCTTCCAGCTAGCTGCAGGAGGCTTCCTTATTGTCCGCCTGCAAAGCTGCGGCTATTATTACATTTAATGTGCAGTTTATAAGTGACAGGAAATATAATCACTCTGTGCTAATGAGTTACTTCTGGGAGGAGCTGAGGGGGAATCAGTTGTTTGTGATTAAATCCCTTGGCTAGGATAACACTGTGGTGGTTGCTGATTTTGGACTGTCACGGCTGATTATGGAAGAGAGAAAGAAGCCCACCCTGGAAAAACCATCTGTCAAGAAGCGAACCCTACGCAAGAGCGATAGGAAGAAGCGCTATACTGTGGTCGGGAACCCGTACTGGATGGCGCCGGAGATGTTAAATGGTAAGAAGCTCATATTGTGGCAGGTGAGGAGCCACCTCCAGGCACGGGTGTAGGGATGACAGGATTACTGGAAACTCCCGCCATTGGCAGCAATCAAATCTATTAGCTGTCTTGGGCTTTAGACCTTCTAATACATGAGTTTCTTTCTTGTCAACACATCTGGTGAACATGCTTTCCCTTGCATGTCAGCCCTGCTAAACTTCCCTGCTGCCAGTAATGTAAGCAGCAAGAAATGGGGAGCCCATTCCCGGGAGTTGTCATGACTCTTTGGGAGGGGTAATGGGCCTATACCTGCTGCTATCCAGATATTAGAGGCAACAGAACAAGAGGCTTGAAACAATACGACTGGCTTTGAAATTCACTTCAGTCTTGTGTCTCTAACATCCTTAGGGATGCAGTGAATTGGCTGTGCTTCATAGAAATGAAGTACAATAGGACTGTGGGGCAAACCTGTAATGTTGAGTGTTGGACAGACTAGAGGGGAATCCCAGCCGTTGCGTGGGTCCCCCCACACTCAGTGAGGAGGGCAGTGGCTATATGTCTTGAGGGGCAGATCTTCCCTGGCACTGGGTTAAGGGCAAACCCGTGTCCCCAATTGGATCTGCTGCCTGTGTGGGACCTGAGTGAGGGGAGAATGCAAACTCAGCTACTTCTGGTGAATTGGGCCTCCTTGTGGCCAGGGCATGGCTGCAAGGCAAACACGTGAACAACTAGAACTGCCACTAAATCCTCCAGAAAGAGCAAACAGGGTCATGGTCGCACTATAAAGTAGTGTCCAGCTGACTTCAACATCAGGCTGTTCTTAGAAATCTCTTGGGAAAGGGAAGACTCTGGTTTTATGGCCTCTACCCTCCCAATCCTCTCCCCTATCCTGGCTGCTGTCTGCTACCACTTTCAATGCTGCTCTCTTCTTCCTCTGAGCTGTCGAGCCCTTCGGAGCCTGGCAACGTGTTATCCTGCTTTTCCAAGGCATTTAGAGTAGTGATGCAGGAACGCTAATGTATAACGTGCCTGGCACTTGCCAAGAGAACTGCCAGCTGTGTCCCCAAGGTAGCATATTAAAAAAGAGTCTGCTCTGACGTCCTATCCTGGGGTACCAGAGCTCTTCCCAGATGCAACCCTCGCTTGGCTCTGCCACAGTTCCATTCCTGGCTGTGGAGGGAGGCCTCTATCTCTACCTGGCCAGACCAGCCATGTGGATCCTGTCTGCTCGCAGAGGCCTGCTTTCCCTGTCTCAGCTCTCTGCTGTCTGAGATCATTAGTACTTAATTTATTAAGTCTGCAGTCACTGCAGCAGAAACTGGGCATCCAGCTTCCTCTGCGGCCAGCACTGGCTTAGCGTACCATAGAAATGCATTGAAAGGACCATCTGTGTGAATGGTAAAGGGTCTCTGTTTAGACATCAGCAGTCACTTGAACCCTGGGGCCCCGTTTAGGACTCTGCAATAGAACCCTCTCTCTTCCCTTGAGCTCCCTTTTCTGCCCTTGAAACTGGGGCTGTATTATAGGCCTTATGGAAACGAATTGTTTGTATGCGTAATGGCAGTGAAAGAAAGCTGATCTTAATGATGAACATTTTTTGGCTAGCCACAGACTGACTACAGCAGTGGCAGTTTCCACCCCTGCCTCTCCACTGTGCTGCTTGTTCTCTCTGAACTAACCTCCGTCTAAGCAGTCCTTCGGCTCCATGGCCCATTCCCTTCTCTGCAGTCTGTGGATAATGCCAGTTATGGTGGAGGCTCCTGTGATAACTGAAGCCAACAACCTGTTGTTGGATGGTGTCTGTCATCCAGCTAAGATACTGTCCCCATTTCCCAGGCTCTGGCAGGAATATGGTTGGTGCACAAACTTCCTTGTGGTGGTCTGTCAAAAGTTGCCATGGAACCTTTACTGCTTTATTCTGCTGCCTGGAATCCTGCTCGTGCCTCACTCTTGCAGTAACATGCTTCCATTCCTGCAGTGGGGAATACACCTGACCTTTCCAGGCTGCATCCAGTAAGTTTGGAGCCAGCAAGTGAATTTATTCACTGCTACTTTAAGCCAGCACCACAACAGTTAATCAGAAATGCTCAACAAAGGCTGGCGGTGCCAAAACCAGAGAGCTCTGCCCTCAGAGCATCCCTTCAGAAACATGGAATGCGGGAGGGCTGTTGGCTACTTCAGCCTGTACCTGCATGATAAAGAACAGCTAAGGAGGGCATTGAACATAAGACATAATTGTTTTTTATTCACTCATTTCCTTGCAAAATAAGCACAGGGGAGCAGCCACCAGGCTCTGAGACTAGATTCAGCTGCTCTAGATGTACATGAATTGCTACTTTGCCATGCTAGAAACCCTCGTGCTCCCCCACATCAGTGACTAACCCCAGCTCTGCCTGGGGAACCAATCTAGCCTTGTAAAATGGTCCTGGGTGCATCTGTGCAGGCAGGGAAACCTCTTCCCCCACCCTTACCAGGATGCCGCTGAGAAAAAAGTCACATTTTACTTGGCTGAGCACGGCTTTGCTTGACTCCACTTCGGAGCACTCGCTGGCCCGCTAGGCTGCCTGGGCCTGGATTGGGACTCTGCACTCCTTCCTGGTGCTGGCATAGAGGCTGCTGCATCATGGGATGCTATTCGGCCTGACTGTGCTAGGAACCCCCCAGCTCACAAAGTCGCCTGTCTTGTATTTCCTGCAGGGCAGAGTTACGATGAGACTGTGGACATCTTCTCGTTTGGGATAGTTCTCTGTGAGGTAAGTCCAGGCTGCACTAGGGTGTCCAGGGGGTCTGAGCAAGAGGCCTGTTAAACATCACCAGGGTCCTACCTCTTCCTCTCCATACAAAACAGAAGGCAGCTCTGTGCAGCTGAGTCTGGGGTTCCTGACTCAGATGTACTGTGGCTAGGACTAGAGTCTGGGGAGTTACACTTTGCATGCCCATCTCACGCCCACAAGTGAGGAGGTGGGAGGGAAGAAGGCACTTATTGCTCTGTTGGTGCAGTTCCCTCCTTAAACTTAGAGCCGGTGCTGGGAAGGAGACAATCTGGCTCTAGTGCAAAAATCTTGGAATTTAGGTGACATCTTCCAGCAACATGGGAGCTTAGAGTTGAGATTCCTTCTCCCTCCTCCTGAACCCTGGGTCTCCAGCTTGTAACTAGCCATAATAATTCAGGGCATTTTGTAAGAGTGGGATTGGACATTAGCAAGGTGGTCAAAATCTGTCTGAAGGTGAAAAGTGGGGCTTACTTCGCAGATCCCATTTCTGGAAGGAATCTGTCTGGTCTGGCTGCACAGCCAGACTTCTCTGCCCCACTCCTGCTGTGTGTAGAGAATAGGCCATCTCTTTTCTCCATGATATGAATGTCTGATGCAGATCATAGAACCAATATCCTGTGTGCCTAAAACGTCTCCCCACCTCCTTCCCTTGCATCACCAGACTGTTCCAAAAGGAAAGCGCAGCCTTTTAAAGTACCCAGCGTGTATAGAAGTGAAAGCAATCAGGGCTGGCAGGGAGACCAGAATTGGAGTTTTCCTCTTAATGCTTGGGTGGCGAATATGGAAAAAATGTCCTATGCATGAATGGTGCAGCCTCACCCAGAGTTCTGCACTGGTAACCAGTGTTCCCTCTCATTTTTTCCGTCCATGTGTGGAATGAATTTTGTTATGCGCACCAATAGTGAGGTGTGCATCACCAGTAGGAACAAAAACCTAGATGTGGGGTGTGTGTGTGTGTGTTTATATTTGTTAAAAGTTACCATAGGGATAATTACTCCAGCCAGGGCAGGTTAGGAATTTTAAAACCCACTCCTCAAAGAATTAATTTTAAGCCTGAGAGAGAAATAAAATGTATGAAATGCACAGACCAGTCAAACTAAAATAACAGCACTTGGAAAGAATAAAATTACAGAGAACATATATGTGCATTGCAGGAAGTACCAAGAACTAAGTATGTGTTGGGAAGTGTGTGTCAGAGACAGTGCGTGTGTGCTGGCTGCTGGGGAGGTCTGAGACACTGCGCTCTGTCTCTTTAAGGCACTCACCAGAAGGCTCAGACCGCAGCAGCTGAGCTCTCCTGTTCCTGAGACCTGTCCCTGCTCTGCAGAGATGGGGTACAGGGGAGGTGGACACCCTGACATCAGCACTCTATGTACCCCCAACCCCTCTGCTTTGCACAGCAAGCAGGAGGGTCCTGGGAGCAGCTGGCCAGGGGCTCCAAGGGAGAGGGCAGGAGCAACAAGGCTGCAGAGCAGCAGGGGGAAGGGCCCCTGAACAAGCACTCCTGTGCATGGCTCTGCTAATCAAGTGCACAGCACTTGATTCACTTCTGGGTGGCCGTGCGACTGCGCAGCTTAGAGGGAACACAGCTGGCAACCCATCTTGAAGGTTAGTGCAAAATTGCAGATGGGGTTCAGAGAACAGTAGGAAGAATGAATAGGGGCCTAGAAATTTTTATAGAGAGGGATTGAAAAGATCTAGTTTGTTTACCTTAGAAAGGAGACACATAAGAGGAAACATGATAGAATATATATGATAGAGAGGTTTTCTTCCTCCTATCTCATAACACACACACGCACACACAAACAAATGCACACGGGAACATTCAATGAAATTGAAAGGTAACAAACTCAAGTGATACAAATAATTTTCTACACAATGTATAGTTAGACTGTGGAACTACTTGCCACATGATGATGTGGTTGTGGTCAACAACTTGGCAGTATTCAAAGAGGGACTGTATTTATATGGATAACAAGAACATCCGGTTAGCATAAAGTATTGTAACAGAGTATTGGAAGAGAAATAAAACCTCATGTTTTAAATCAATCTAGGTGTTGGGGATTAGGCTGAGACCTTTGTGGGGGCAGATTATCACACATCTCCCTGTTCTGGGGTTTGTTGCACATTCCTCTGAACTATCTGCTGTTGGCCACTGTCAGAGATGGGATTCTAGACCAGATTGACCACAGGTCTGAACCAGTCAGGCAATTACATTCCTAGGCTTTGACTGGTGGCCTTCTGTATCCAGGATGACTGTTATAATTCAATGCAAAATGTCTTCAGTGTAAGGAGCCCTTCAGTTAGAGGGAGAGAACCGAAGTAGTGTCCTGTGTGTTCTACAGTCTTCTCCCCCATTTCTTTCCTCTGCTTGGGTTTCCCTTCTGAGGTTTTCGATTGGGTCCCCATAATAATGTGTTTGCACTATTTCTTTCCCTCCCTCCTCAGTACTGAAGACACTGTTGCTCCTGCAATGTACTTCAGAGCTCGCTGCAAATCCCTGCTTGCCCTCCCCCAGCTCCCTGGCATGTGAGCTGTGTTGGGGGAGGGGTTTTTTGATAGCATAATGACATCATGGAGGGGTGTGTGCATGCTAGAATGTGTTAATACCCTGGGAGCAGAGGAATTGCTTCCTGCTTCAGTGCATGGACTGATAATGGCTAGGACACTGCACAGTCTGCATTAAAAGCTACGGTTGTGTTGTACCCCTTGCAGCAATACCCTAGGGCTTGGATTTCCTCTGCTATAGCAAGGAGAGACTTCTAGGGCCAGCCCCTGTACTGCCTGTGAGGTTTGCCTATATTAAATGGTGTTGGGCTTGTTCCATGAAGGAGGATCAAGGCTTCTGTAGATGGGGACTGGTACAATTCTAGCTCTTCTCCCCCTGCCCTGTAATCAGACATTAATTATGTTTCCAGTGAGCTCAGCCTAGCTCTAGAGACTGAGCAACCCCCTCCTGTTAGCCCTCAGATCCTGTCCCTGGTGCTACAATCGCTGTACCTGAGCAGTTCTTTCCCCTCTAGATTATCGGGCAGGTGTATGCTGACCCTGACTGCCTCCCTCGCACACTGGATTTTGGCCTCAATGTAAAGCTGTTCTGGGAGAAGTTTGTTCCTGCTGATTGCCCTCCAGCCTTCTTCCCTCTGGCTGCCATTTGCTGCAGGCTGGAACCAGAGAGCAGGTAAGGTTTCAGGCTGATTGGGGAGTGAAATGCTGGTGAAGCCCCTGTGTGAGGCATGGGTCTAATTTCTGGTTCTCTTGTGTGTCCAGTTTGTATCTTTGCTTCTCTCGGGGGCTGGAGAGTGCCCTCTCCTCCTGCCCCCGCTGGGAAGGTGTTGCTCTGCAAAGTGGGTCAGAGGGGGATGGCAGGCATGTGCTAATATCCAGGGCAGTTCGGTTGCTGCGTCCTCACTTCAGGGGGGAGTGTGTTTTGCTGCTCTCTTCCTTTCCCCATCACTGTCCCAGGAGCTAGTCCGCTGCTGTCCTACTGACCCATCTCTCTAGATTTGCTCCCTACTCACTTGTGTTATCACTTCTTTCTAGGCCCCCGTTTTCAAAGCTGGAGGATTCCTTTGAAGCCCTCTCTCTCTACCTGGGAGAACTGGGCATCCCCCTCCCTTCCGAGCTGGAGGAGCTGGACCACAATGTGAGCATGCAGTATGGGCTGAGCCGTGACAAACTACCTGAAAGCACAACCTAGGCGGCCCATCCTGTGATCCGTGCTACTTTTCATGGGACCCCCTAGGAGTGGTGTGGAGGGGAGATGTACTTCAGCCTCCTACAGGGCATTCAAAGGGCACCATCTGCATAGTTGGCGCATCACCTCTCCCTCCCGCATGAAACTTAAACCGCCATGTCCGTTTGATCTCCTGGGTTCACTGTAGATTTATGACGTATTTTGCAAGTGAAAAGGGCTGTTTCCTGCCTGCTGCACCAAAGAGAGCTGCTCAACACAAAGGGGAAAACACAATTCTCTAGGGCCTGTCTGGCCTTATATCACTGTGGTGCCTTAGAACTTGACATGTGACTGTAAGCTGTGAAATAGTCCTGGCCTATCTGCTAGGAAGGGAATCACTATAGGAAGTCTTTGTTATGAACTGCTTTCCTGGAATCACTTGTCCCCGACTTTTTAGTGACTGCACTCTCCTTGGAAGAGCTGGAATACACTAGAACTGGGAAAACCAGGCACCTGGCAAAGGGCTCAGTCAGGGACACCATTGCTTTTCTACATGTGAAGGGGGGAGTTCCTGAGCTGTCTAGGGGTTGGGAACTTGGCTCCCTAGTCAGGGTGGGAGAAGCTCTAGGAACTGAGTCGAGCTTGAACAAAATGGTTGTGGTATCATGTCTGTGGGTAGCATGTGTCCTGGTTAGTGTAGTTCCACCCACCCAGGCCCTGTTCGGAAACACTACAGCCAGTGAAAACTGGGCTTTGCTCCTCCTTTTGATGTGAATGAGGCTGTGATCTGAGTCCAGAGGGTAAGAAGGGGGAGACTGAGTAGCTCTCAGATATGCTTTTAACTCTCTCTACAACCACCTTCAGCTACTGACTCCACACAACCAGTCCCCCACGCTGGAACCTCAGATCAGGGAGGAGGACACACCAGCACTCTGATCCTGATGTGCTGTATAAATGGGAGACTTGTCCCCCAAGAGCTTGTGCCCGTTTCTGGGCATTCGGCCTCATAACAGTGGCAGAATATACCTTGTGGAGAGCTGAATAGCTCCAGGCTGAGGCATGTGGCTTGGACTAGGTGAGTGTGTGTTTGAGATGGACAGATGGAATGGAAGGAATTTGAGGGCACACTAAAACCGTTACTCAAGGACAGATGCTGGTGAATTGGAGTCTCATGTGTTCCATCCTCTGCGTGTACTAGTTGGAGTATTTGTAATTCAGTAGTTATTACTGCCCTTCTCCAGCAAGACCTGCAGTGGAGGGGAGTCCCATGAGTGGCTTTGCCACTCAAGTTATCTGTTCTGGAGCCCCTGACATAGAACTTGGTCACATTCTCCAAACAGAGTCCTTCTCCAGTCATCCCTCTCTTCGCACCATGTGTGCTGAGGGAAGGAGGCAGCATATTCACTGGGGCATTAGAGGGAAATGTTTGAGGAAGGAAACAGCTTCCCCAGTAATATGTGGCTGGTGTTAGCCAGTCAGAGGCTGGCTGCTGAGTCCACTTTGAGTTCCATGCCCTCTTGATAAAACTGGATTCAGTCTCTGCTCTCCTTTGCAGCCCTATAATCTAATAGTGAGGAATGTTTGTTCCTCTATTCCCTAAGGAGTTGGGAATGTGTGAAAGCCTGACCATAGAAATTACATGGGACCAGCCCTCATGTCAGTCTTAAGTTGGTTGTGTTTAACTTTGTGTGGTGGTGGTGGTTTTAGAAACAGAGAAGTCCTGTACTGTGAGCCGGTGCAGGAGTTGCCAGTTGGCTCTGGGGGATTCAGGCATTCTGATTGTTACAGGACTTTCTTCCTACTACTTAGTAGGATGAGGAAACTCAAGGGAGGGTGATGTGTGGGTGGGGAGTCTTAACTCAGTGTGATTGCACACTGCAATGTTTGACTAAATTAAAAGCAATAAATATATCCTAGGGATGTCAGGCTGTTTGTCTGCTTTTGGAGCTTATCAAAAACATGAGGCTGCCACAGAATGGGGCCCCTCACTCAGCTGTTGCAGGACTGCAGCAGTGCATCACCAGGGACATCTAACTGGTAGCTGCAGACTGACTTGACAAGGACTATATAGAAAGTTAGGCTTGGAGGCCTGACCTATGCCCAAATCTGCAACAGAACTGCATTTAGCTCGGGTCATGGAACAGGTGGCGGTGACAGCAGTTCCTGTCCGGCCTAGCCTTTAAAAATAAACAGCATTTGCCAGTTTTGAAATCACCTGAACTCTAGCTGTGCTGCCTGCTCTTAATCCATGCCAGCCACTGTAACCTCCTGACTATGCCTTTATACCAGCCTTTCCAAAGCAAGAGCCTGAGGAACTGAGCTGCCTCTGAGCAGGAAGTAAAGCAAAATCCATTTCCTTCAGAGCAGAAAAGGAATAATTAGATCATCTCTCCCCAGGCCCAGCCTGCTTCGTCACAGTAGCTTGTTCTGGGCTGGTGACTAGACAGCTGCTTTTTTAGGAATGCTCCGCTCCACTCTGCTGCTAGACTTGGCCAGCATGTCCAGAGTCAACATCCCATGGTGTTAGCTATAGGTGAAGACATGTTCTGCTCTGAATTGCTGAGGAGATTGTGGCTTTGTGTGTGTCTTGGATGGGGCTATAGCTCTAAATAGAGCCAAGGGTGAACTACAATGGTCTTGCTTATTCCCTCCTTTCACTGCTTTGCAGTTTAGGGTAGGGGGGCCTTTCCCAGGTTTGAGTAATGCTGTTAGCCTGCTGGTGCAGCTAAATACCCTCAAGGAGCTGAAACGTGTTCAGAAAGGCAGGCTGAGCTGGTCACGTTTCCTCGGTGAGCTGCTAATTCAACTAGAGCCCATGCAGGTTTCCACAGAACCTTTTTATTTTCCTTTTTAAGCTTTTAATACAAGGCAGCATAGTCTATATCTTTTTTATTATAATGAGGTATTTAAAATATTTACAAAGAAATGGTATTCAAAGACTTAAAAAAAAAATCCCTTTTCTGACCCCTATAAACATCAACACTTAATCTCTGCTCAGTGAGTCCCCTTAAAGTAGATGGGTAGAAAAGCTTATTTGGATGGCTTGAACCCTACTCCGAGGGGGATGTGCACTTCTCTGAATTAGTCCTACACAGATGATGAACTACCCCACTCTGAGAAACAAGTGGTTCTTGCTGACACACCTGCCCTAAAACCTTCATCTGAAGGGGTCAGTTTGGATAAACAACCCCTGCAGCATGACCTCTCCTGCAGCCTGTGCAAGGGACACAGAACAGGATGCACAAGGCCTTGATGTGCCTGCAGCAGGGCAGCTGGCTTGTCCTTTGCTCAAGTGCTCTCCAGTTGCCTTCACCCTAGGACTGGCTTAAACTCTTGTTTGCTGGAAATACACATCCATGGGGGAAGTCTGAAAATGGCTACTATCCCTTTAAGCAGCACAGAGTGTGGCCACTCTCCCTGAAGCTGACTGAGGGGTTTTCTACTTTCCCTCCACTTTTGAAATACTTCTGCTCCTCTCCTGCCCTAGCAGACAGCCTATGTGGCTGCTTTGGAACCAGGCTCCTGTTGTACCAGCCAAGGAGAGTGGGAATGTGTCCTGGGCCCTGGAAGACTTTGCTTTATGAGCATCTTAAGATCTCTTAAGCAATGCATTGGGGCTAAACATCTCCCTCGCCTTCAACCAAAACCTTCTATCTCCCAGCTGAAGCCAAGCTCTTCACTTGCACATAGTGATGGTTCTTAGTTGACACCTGCCCTTCTCTAAAAGAAATTTGCACAGGACAGCTTTTTCCTCAAGCTTTTTTCCTTCTAAAATAAAAACTACATTCAAAGTCTCTATATAACCCTGCGATAAAGCTCCCACCAGTCCCAGTGCTACTGATGTAGTGTCAGATCACAGGCTCAAATGCAAGTGACGCTGCACTGTTCAAAAGGGAAGAGAACAGAAAAAAGGATGCGGAGAGTTCCCACTCTGAAATATGGGTGGCTAGGCCAGCATGGCACAGTGCCAGCTTGGGAAATCACTCCCCCTCCCCTGCTGCAGTAATCCCTGGAGATGAGAGGAGTTGCCTGAGGCTCCAACTGCACCAGTCCCCAAGTGAAACATGTCCTGCTAGCCACACAATGAAAGGTCACTGTACTGGACTACACTGCACAGCTGCCATTTCAGTGCATCTCCAAGTCCTGTCGCTTGCTGGAATTCATCAACAAAAAAATACAAATGAACCCTCGCTCCCAAAACAAGAGACTAGGGTCTTCGCCTCAATCGTTTCAGTCTGCCCTCCTGGCCCTAGCTCTTCAGGCACCAGGAGTACCTGCCTGGCCCATGAGAGGTGCATTGCCATCATGGGCCTCCTCTACAGGGGTCTGGTTGGTGTGCACCACTATCGTGTTTTCATCCACAAGCTCACAGGCCTGGTTAGTGAAGGCAGAAAGTGGAAGGGTGATGCGCTGCATTTCTCGCTCATAAACCTTCTGCTCGTGCTGCTCCTTCAAGTCTTTGCCCCTAGAGAGAAAACCAGAACAGGTGCTCTGAGTGCTACTGCAGTAAGGTCATGCCCTACAAGTGGGCACTGGCCTAAAGGCACTGCAGCAGAAGGGAAGAGGCTACTGCTCCAACAAAAAATCAGGCCTTCAACATGAATGTGAGGTGCTGGGTTTTTCCCCAAACTCCCAACTACAGTGCTGAAAGCACCCAGGCAAACAGAGCTGGTGGGGGTGAAATTTCCAACAGTCCTTGCTTCTGACTGGTTCATCTAGTATTACAATGTCATGGAGGTTAAAGCCAGGCCCCTCCCACCTGTCACTGGACTCAAGGCCCAGACAGTAGATAGGGAAACAACACATGTGGCAGCAAACTGAATTTTAGTTTATAGCTCTGTCTTGAGTCCCTGTAACATGCATGACTGCTGGGTCAAAGCAGGAGCCGCCAACGTTTAGAGAAGCCATTAACTGTGAATGGTAGGAAAGGATGCAAGAGCTCTGGGTGGTAGCTGGCATTTGCACAGGTGAGGAGAGGGAAAGACACTCTTTAGGCACTGAATATCTCCCAGAAAGCAAACTGAGTTAATGGCCCTGCTCAGAGTAGGTGTGTAATGAGCTTATGTGCCTGCTGTGTTCCAAAGAGACTTGCTTCTCCAAACTACCTGACCCTTCACAGGACAGCAAGGAAGGTGAGAAGTCTTCAACGTCTGGTGCCAAGAAGTGGCTTTTTTAAAAAAATGAGTGACAGGTGTTATTGAACTCTATAGTGAAGGTAACAAGTGCTTTAGTTAATGAGAAAAACCCGGGTTTTGTTGTTGTTTTTTAAAAAAAAGTGCTACATGCAAAATGTAACTCTAACGGGGAAGCAAATGCACCTGAATATGGCTGTCTGAAAAGGGAAAAAACTGAAGCAGCCAGTGCTGACCCTGCCTTAAGCTTGAACTTGGGCTATTTTGAATTAAGGGAGGAGCTACTAAGAGTCAAGCCTCCCCAAAATCCAAATCTTCTCACAGCAAAGACAGTCCTGGCAGAGCCAGGCCACAGTTCAACGGAAGTCTGGTGGATCAGAAATTACATCTCAGACTGTACTCAGCTTGAGCCCTGCCGTAGTCAGCTCCCACTCAAGGGGCTAGAACAGCTTCCAGGGTTTACTGCCAGACACTTCTAGTGCAGTCTAATGTTCTTTCTTCCCTCCACCCCTGCCAGTCCTCTCTATCTACCTTCACTGGCACCCTGAATCATACTCATTGGAAAGTGCTAGATTTGTGCTTTAACCTTATGTAACACTGAGCGAGTCTCTGCTGTCCAAGCTTGCTGATACATCTTATTTAAGGACTTGGCTCAGCCTGGGAGGGACTCATTCTGCTTCACTAGGAGAGGTTGGCAGCTAGAGCTGCAAGAGTTAAGCCCTAAAGCAGGGATGTGATGATCGCTCTGTGGCTCTAGGATGTCTGTCTGGAATGCTATAGACAAACTGCAGGCCTGATCAGCCTGTCAGGTGCACACGTAACTCTGACTGAACTGAATGGGAGTTGAGCATGTGCAGCTGTCAGGCTAACTAGGCCATGCAATTCAAAGGACAAATTTAGGAAAGGGAAAGAATTATGATTCTACCCTGTTTTCAAATAGATGAAGGCATATACACTAAAGGGACAGATGGTTAGACTGCCATGAGTAGGAAGGGGAAGAGTGGGCTCAGCCAAGGGAAGACACAGAACAAAGGGCGGGTTACTGTGGTTTGGGTGTTTGTTTTTAAATACAGCTGTTATTACTTTCCCTGTCTCACTGTGTTAGGGCCTAATCCTATGAGGTACTCAACTCCCACTGATTTAACAGAGTAGCCAGTGCTCAGGCCCACCCATGATCAGGTGCTTATGACACTCAGATGTGCTGGCAGGTCCATATTGGGGAATCATAGGCAGACTGGCCAATGTGTCTACGTAACTGCAGCCCTGCCAAGGGCCTCTGAATTGCAATAATGGAATGAAATTCCAGAGGTTAATAAGTCTTGTCTCTGAAAAGTTTCACAAGGCAAGTGGTGAAAGCTCTATCACTCAAGACATATAAAACTATACTGTGCAGCATCCAAGAGGCTGTACTTCAAGGGGAGTGGGCTCCTCCCCTGGCCCTGGAGGATGGGGGGTTTACTATGGGACCTAATACCTCTGTGTTCAAATGAGTTCCATTGAGGCTATGACAAGACCAGATCTCACAGCAGCACCACCACTAATGTATAAGAGCCTACACTTCCCAGAGTCCTGCATGAACTGGGACTCAGGTGTTCTCTATAGCAGCTCAGAATTTCCTGACTTTTATAGGCCTGTATCACAGCCACAATGCAAACTCTTGATCCAGAGACTACTTACCTTTTGTAGATGTAGCCCACAACAATGCCAGCTCCAATGGCAATGATTATCACCATCATGATAAAGGCCATCACAGAGCCTATGGAGAAGGAGCAGAAGCGACAAAATTAGGAACAAGGCAGTACCTCAGCCTCTATATACAGCAGTGGCTTTAGGATTCAGAAAAGAAACATCCTGTTCTAGTCCCACTGAGGAATCTAGAGAATGTTCCTAGAGGTCATACCTAATGTCCCTAAGTCCTTCTTTTCCTTGGAGTTCATCCGGACTCTCTGACTGATCCCAATGACAGGCTGCACAGCAGCTGCCTCGCTCCGGGCTGGTAAAGTATCAGCTGGTTCAAATACCTGGTCTATCCCCTGAGAAACCTCAGCCGCAACTGTAGGGACCAGAGTCTTTGTGGAGGAGGTAGCACCTGTTGGGGAAAAAATACATTAAAATATTGAAGTGTGTCACCAAAGTTTCATAGCAACACCTATCTTGTGAATGGGGCACAAACCCATCTCAGACCCAGAACCCTGGGACCTTCCTCATCTTAGGCTGACAAATACTCCCACTGCCCCTTAGATATTACAGTGCCTCCGCACAGATGGGAGAAAACACACATACACTTTTCAGTTCAACTGCTGCTAAAGGTCAAGGGCAATCTAGGCAACTGGCAGAGCAAAGCACCAAAACAGGAGTAAGAGAACAGAGGAGAGAACTGAACCCAGAGCATAATCATAATCAAAGGGCCACCAGGTAAATCCATTTATAGCTCAATATACAGAGAAAAACAAACAAACACACTGAACAGAAATGACCAAGCTGATCAATATCCCCATACTGAACTCTTGTAGGAGCTCCCGCTGTTCTATTTCCCTCCTCCCTCAACATTCTTGAGCAGGAAAGGCCTGCGTGGGACTGGTCTATGAAAGAATTTAAGTCCATCACCGCTCTCTTATCATTTACAGCTTGCTACCAAACAGCCCTTGTGGAAGAGTGAACTGAAGATGATGGGGAATGGAAGAGGGGGAGCACTCACTCTGGGTCCACCATCTAGCTCACCTTTCATATTCCTGACAAAAGCTAAAGGGGGTGTCACCTCAGGGCACTAGCAATATAAACCTTTCACATCCTAGCAAAGCATCATCCATGTGGCTCACTAATCTTCATATTCCATTTCATATGACCACTCTGGAGTAACAAAGGCCATACCAGCAGGACACGCTTCTACTTCCTGTCTGGGCTAACCCTAGATAAGAAAAACTACCTTTTTAGAGGAGACCCCACACTCAATATGCTGCCAGGACTGAAAGCCACCCTCCAGAGCATCTTTTCAGAATGCTCCTCCCACACATATGATGGCAATGTTCCTTCCTCTAGGCATTTTTCCTTGGAGCATTTTGGTTCAATACCTCCACAGAGTCTGTGATCATCCAGACTGACCTCCCGTATAACACAGACCATAGGACTTCCTTGAATTAATTTCTCTTTGAACTATAGCATATCTTTTAGAAAAAAACTATTATGTGAGGAGGGTGGAGGGTTGGGTTAGTAACAGACAGGAGACCACCAGGAAATAAGGGTCCCTCTGTAGAGGGATGTTACTTCACACAGTGCCTTTCAGAAAAAAAGAGCACAGGATCTAGCAGGGGCTATTTCTGGGGAAGAGAAAGCACTGGGACAGCCCCTGCCCGGGCAGACATACCACAGCAGGGAAGGTGGGTTTAATCTGACAAAATGGCTGAATCCCTGGCAACTGCACTAATTGCTCAGCATATTGGCTCCCAATCCCAGGCAGTTCCCCAGTCCTAGGACTTTTAAAAAAAGAGCCATAAACAGGGAACATCTACTCTGCTTTGTCCTTAATGAGAAGCAGTCCAAGGGTAGGAGGATTGAGAAGACTGAGGGAGGCAAGAATTCTGATTCCTGCCTGGGGTGGGGGACTACATTCAAGGAGAGATATGCTCTCCTGTAGAACAAAAGGGTGGGTAGAAAGACATGCATGGGGTCTCCTGGAAATCCTCCAAAGCACCTGCAATCCTCCCAGCTTGATATTGTCTGTAAACTTTATAAGTGTAGCCTCTATGCTATTATCTAAATAACCTATGAAGATATTGAACAGGACCGGACCCAGAATCAATCCCAGCAGGACCCCACTCGATAAGCCCTTCCAGCTTGACTGTGAATCACTGATGACTACTCTCTGGGAACAGTTTTTTAACCAAAACAAATTTTGGAATGAAAGATGGGTGACTCTCAGACATGAGAGAGGAGAGCAAACAAGCAGATAGGTCAGACAGGATCAGTGCAGATGTGTTCCGTATTGTGCATGTTCAAACTTTGTCACTGAAATAGTCCTAAACAGTAGGTCTCTCACAAGATTATTCTCCACTCTAATACCTCTATCAGGAAGATTTTCCTGGTATTCCAGTTCTTCCCTTTCTTAATTTCTTCCTGTTAATCCTAATTATTCTCCCATCAGACAATTCCTCTCCATACCTGTAGGTGGCTAGCCCATGCCCCTATCAATCCCCTGGTGTCCATTCTGGATAGCTTTACTTGTTTAATCTTTGCCTCCAGCCCCCTGTGGTTTCCGGGGTGCCCCAGCTGTTTGGGAAGCTCTCCCTGAGCCCTGACATTCTGCTGCTCTTGGCTCCCTCTGGTTTGTCAACAGCTGAGCTGCCCACCCTGACATGGCCTTTCCCTGCAGTGACCTTAGGGCAGGACCACGTAGGACCAGGGGCTGGTGGGGAGGGGGCTGCGCAGAGGCCCTCTCTGGGGCTGGAGACACAGCCCAAGGGGCAGACCCACACCTGGGAAGGGCCGGGATGACGTCACGGAGGGTGCCTTGGAAGGAAAGGCGGAGGCTGGCTCACTCCACGTGCAGGGGGCGGGGCCAGCCCCGCCCGGGGGGGCGGGGCTAAATTGTTTACACGCCGACCTCTCGCCGCTGGGATGACATCACCCCAAAACAGGAGACCAATGGGAAGCCCCTAGAAGCTCGGCAACAGGGCAGCCAATCCCACTGCAGCAGGGGTGGGGACTGGCAACCGCGCCCCCTCGTTTTTCACCGGAGGCGCCCCCCCCCGCGCGCGCGCACGTGCCCGGGCCCCGCTGACCCCACGCGGGGAGAGCAGCGGGCACGTGGCCCTGCAGCGGGCGGGGACCCCGGACTGGGGGAGCGGGGCTCGCGCCAGCCCGGGGAAGCGCGCGGCCAGCCCGGCGCCACGGGAGCTGGGGGCGGCCGGGCGGAACCCCGCTCACCTGGGCAGGGGGCGATGGCGCAGAGGCTCCGCTCCGGGGTCCCGGCCGCGCCGCTCACGTAGCACCAGGGGGCCGCGTCGCCGTCGGGGTTCCGGCAGCTGCTGTGATCCTCGGAGACTGGGGGCCGGGAAAGACAGTTACGGCGCTGCAGGGGCTGGGCTGGGCTTGGACCCCGGTGCGGGAGACCCCCCTCCCCAGCACGCACAGGAGCGGGGAGCTGCGGGGGGTGCGTGTGTGTGTGACAATAACACAACCGACCAGCTGTTTGCCGCCCCCGCCCTTGCAATAAAACCCAACCACCGCCGAGCAGGAGCCGAGCGCACCTACCTGCAAGCGGCGCGGAGGTGGAGTTTCTCTGCACCGCCAGCCAGTTCAAGCAGGGGACGCCGCCCGTGGCGAACTGTTGGTTGCCCCGGTAGGAAACTCCATTGCCGCGGACACACTCTGGAGAGGACGAGAGACCCCCACAGGCCCTGAAACCGCCCGCACACTTTGTAACCAAGAGCAGCCCCCCCGCTTGTGCTCGCCCCCACGCTGCGCCGGTCTCCTCGCCCCTGCCCTCAACGCAGCTCTAAAACATCAAAGCACCGAACAGCCTCCCTGCCGCCATGACATTTCCGATGTAAACAGGGGCGAACAAACTAGATTCTAAACGGGGGCAGCAGAAAGGCGGTCAGCGCCGCCAAGCCACTCGGACAGGGGCTGCTGCTTCCACGCGATTTTAGACTCCGCAAACCGCCCAGCAGGGGAGGTTTGGGCAACCAGCTCCTCGGGTCTTCAAACGGGCATATACAAGAAGTCCAGTCCCCTGGAGTGCCGGGGGCTGGGGGAATGACCCTCTCGAGGCCCCTACCAGGGCTGCGAATAAAGGGTAAAAGAGACGTGACCTATCTCCAGGCGCAGGGACAGTGGGGTGCTGAAAGTGGAAACCGCAGATTTGGCTGTTATTACAACTTCGGGCCAGGGAGAGCAGCCGCGCCCTGGGTCCAGCACCCCCGTGAAGGGGCTCCACGGGGAAAGGGGAGGGGGGGATGCTTCCCTACCAATGTCATCCCCTGGCAGAGAAAGGGGGATTTTCAGGAGGCTATGTGTCTTTGTTCCTGGTAACAAAGATGGAGCTCGGAGTCCCTCTCTCCGAAATCATACGGAAGAAGACCCCCCCACCCCATAGCAGGGCAATGCGGGCTCCTTCGCCGGCCCCCCGCGCGGCGAGCTCCCGGGAGGTGGCTACGTGTGTGTGGTCCCGGGGGGTTCTCGGGGCTTTCGCGCTCACCTTCGGCGGCGGACGCTGCCGTCAGCAGCGCGGTGCTGAGAAGCAAAGCTTGCCCCCAGTCCAGCATCCTCGGTCCCGCCCGTGCCCAAGCAAAGGCTGAAGAACAATTAGCCGGGGAAGTCTCGGCGATCTCGCTCCGCTTTCGCCTCGGCCCCGGCTTTGCAGCTGGCAGATCTGCCCTTGTTTTCTCTTGTGGTAAACAGCCCCGGCTGGAGCTCCCTGCACTCGCTGCAGCGCAGGCTCCTCCTCTCCAGAGCCTCGGCAGGCTGCGAGAGAGAGACAGCCGCAGCAGAGAGCGTGGCGGAGGGCAGCGGGCACCTCGGGGTCTGCCGCTCCCGGCCCCTGGGTCTGGGAGTCTCCAGGATTCAGTCATATAAACGGTGACATAGACGCTCTAAGGCCAAGCTCCGGCCACCGGGGCTTTCACGGACCTCCCGGGGTTTGGCACGACTCTGGGATCGGCGAGGGGCGCCCAGGAACCAGTTATAGCCGGAGTTAAATCGCACTTAACCCTTCCCTCGCTGTTGCGCGCACACAGGCGTCGTGGAGCCGGTTCAACTCCTTCGGCCCACTGCCTCGGGGCAGGGGGTGCGCTTCTGGTCTGCGGCCCCCCTCACAGCACTCTCACCCTCTGCTGCAATCTCTTCGGGGACACTCATCCCCAGGCCCACAGACACACCAAGGAATACACACACCATTCAGAGATGGAGAGAGAGGCAGAGCCTGAAGTGAACTTGCCCCCCTTTAAGGTAGTCTCGTTTCAACCCCTCCATCCAAACTTTGTATATTATGCAAGATTCATGTTCCAAGAGAGCTGGAGAGAATGTTCTTGGGAGTCCAGCAGTGGTGCTCGCTGATCTGTCTGCAAAAGACACGATGGTAATGGCAGGGCCTTCCCGGTCCCACCTTCAGCAATGAATCCCTCTGTTCCACTAGGCACCCAGGGAGGGAGTTAGGTAAACTTGATTTCCTGTCTCAGAGTAGCAGCCGTGTTAGTCTGTATTCGCAAAAAGAACAGGAGGACTTGTGGCACCTTAGAGACTAACCAATTTATTTGAGCATAAGCTTTCATGAGCTACAGCTCACTTCATCAGGTTTTCCACTGAATGCATCCAATGAAGTGAGCTGTAGCTCACGAAAGCTCATGCTCAAATAAATTGGTTAGTCTCTAAGGTGCCACAAGTCCTCCTTTTCTTTTTGATTTCCTGTGTGACAACGCATGTTATGAAACAACGCCATTAGATGGTTTTTGCTAGTCTAGTGGATTGATTGGTATCTGTGCGATGATAGCCACAGAAGGGTCCCACAGGAGTAGTGCCATGGAAGTGGGGGTTTGAAGAAAAATATTCTAGAGTGAAGAAAGGTGGATGTTATTCTATTCAGGTCCGATACAGCAGTGCTGTGGTATCTGAGGGAAGGATACTTGCAAAGTAGAAATAAAAATATTTTTGCAGAAGAGTTGGCAGGAAACCTGGTAGGGTTCATCTGTAGTATTGAAAGCAGGGTGCATGTGTTTGCCTGTCTCAGCTTCTTCCTACAGCCTTGATATCAGTGAAAGAACATGTCTGCGCAATGTGGTAGAGATAGACCCAGGTTGGCACCTTTTAGACAAGACCCTGAGCTTAATCATGTGCAATTAATTTGTATATTGGAAACAAACCTGAGCTGCTGGAGTTGATGAAGGTGTTTATAGCTACAATAGCTTGTTATTACCAAAAATATTTACCTTACTCTAACAGCTCAAAGAGGGAGAAAAAAATCATTTGTCTCACAAATGCAGCTTCCCTATTTTCACCTACAGGATGGGTTACAG
This sequence comes from Lepidochelys kempii, assembly GCF_965140285.1. Lineage (NCBI taxonomy): Eukaryota > Metazoa > Chordata > Testudines > Cheloniidae > Lepidochelys > Lepidochelys kempii. The sequence continues at coordinate 11,603,208 of NC_136394.1, forward strand.
GCCCAATTTTACACACTCGTGTGATTCCTTCCAATCTCTACCAATCTGGATCCTTGGCCTCTATATTTATGACATCTTTGGTTTTCCCAAGGCTCCTAATCCTGCCCTCTTTAGTCTGGATCTGAAGGGGAATTTCTCTCTTTTATAAATTTACACAGGGGGAGATGGCCAATGAAGAGCTCCCTATTCACCTGTAACTACCAAGGTACACCCTTATTTCCTAACTTGGGTTCCTCTGAGCTTGCCATAGTAAGCAGGAGATCCCAAACGGTGTCACTAAACGTAGTGGCACTCACTAACATACAGGCTATGCTTTCACCTCAAGGACATCAATTCCTGTAGCTTCTCTGCTTTTCTTTATTTAATCCCACATCATTTAGAATCTGTGGCTCTGGTCCTAGCTTTCTGGAGAAATGTTCACAGCAGAATAAGAGGTGAAAACTCCCTGAAAAATACTGTTAGTGTTGGTTCCATTGCAGGCATTCTATCAAAATAATGCAACCTTTGGTAGCAATTTCGGACAATAGGTTTAAAATAGTTGTTTCTATTTTTAAATAGGTAGGAGGCACTCAGATACTGTGATGAGGGTAACCATATAAGTGCCTAGATTGACAGACTGTTGTTTCCTATTTTAGACAAATGAAAAACAATCAGCTAAAATATTCAGCCCTTCTGGATGGTAGAAAGTCTCTAAAAAGGTCTAGGGAGGAAGGATGGGCTTGTGGTTAAGGCACAAGACTGAATACAAGGTACTATTTCTGGCTGTGCCACAGACCTTGTGTAAGACCTTCGGCATTCCACTCTCTCCTCTGTGCTTCATTTTCACTTTCTAGAAAAATCGGGGTAGATAATCATGATTTCCTACCTTAGAGGGATGTTGAGAAGATCAGTGCTTATAAAATGTTTTAAAATCATCACATGAAAGCCGCTAAAAGAGTGAAAAGTATTTTTGCACCAGAAGGCTACATGGCCTAATGGCTAATGGGTGACTGTGCATCCAGCAAGTGTATATTCTACTGGTTCTGCACATGATCTTGGTCAAGTTAAGCTTCCTGGGGCTTCAGTTTCATCACTTGTAAAATGGGTATATTACTACTCACCCACCTTTAAAGGACTTTGACATCATTGGTGAAGGAAGCTGTGTAAGTACTGGTTCCCACTAGCTGAAATGTCTGCTCTGTTTAAATGCTTTATGTTTTACTGTGGGCACAGACTCTTGCTGAGCCAGATTCTAAGGTCTTATTTCTGGCAGCACTTAGAGTCTGTGGAAGTTTTGACTAAGGCTGTGAGATCAGGCCCTCTGTCTCTTATGAGTCTTCAAAAAAGATTTTAGGGGCAAAATTCTGCCCAGACTAAAGCTGATGGGAAGTACATATAGGGATCCAAGGGTAGAATTTAGCCATAGCTGTTTGCAGAGGGTGAAACCGTTGTTAAATCAAACTGATTTATTTTAGCTCATCCTATGAGACAAAGTAAAGCTTCATAGCCAACTACACAAGAGGCAACTCCTTACCCTCAAACTGATCCAGGAACTGCAGGGCTGGGGAGCATCTGTGGAAACAAAACTCAAATTTTCCCAATCCTGCCTCCTGTTATATCAGGGTATGAGCTGTGCTTCTTATCCCACACAACTAAGTTCGCTCAAAGCTTTATGAACTTCCAGTCGAATCAGGGAGTCTATGAGGGACTCAAAAGCCCTCACATTACTAGGAAAGCAAAATAGCCTTTTCCACCTGTCTGACTTGTACACATTTCTTTTTTCCTTTTATCTCCAGTTTTTCTGGGGTGCCAGAGCAGATTTAGGTCCTGCAATTTGACAGAGCAAAGTCTAATGAGATGCCATGGCACACCGGGTGGGGGCACAAGGGAATTAAAGGCTGTGCCTGCTCATTAGGAATGGGTTGAATCTATTTGTTCTGTTCTTACAGTTGAGAGTTTCTGTTATTTTCTAGAGACTTTATTTGAAAGGAGCCGTTCCACTGATTACTGGATGGATATCTCTGTGCTATATCCATGGCACTTCTCAGTCAAGGATCTTAAAGCACTTCACAGAAGTACCTAGGTATGCCATTTTACAGATCGGGAAATGGGGAGAGAGAGAGAGGCTATGTGATTTTCTCAAGTTTGCATTGTGAATCACTGATCTAGGTTCTGTTCACAGCTGTGTCTTGTGCTCAGTTTGGTGCTTTAACCACTACACAATACTGCCTTCCATTGATATACCTGTATCCCCAAATGCAGACAGTGTCTGTACAGGCTGATATTATGGCATTTACCTTATAGTAGCAGACCAAACTGTCACAGATGTCTTCTCCTTCCAGGCTGTCCCTTTGGTTTTCTTTGTTCTACTTCTTCACCTGTGGAAAAACTTAAAGTTTAAAGAAAAGAAATATTCCAGGGTAGTTAAGCACTGGAATAAATTGCCTAGGAAGGTTGTGGAATCTGTCATTAGAGATTTTTAAGAGCAGGTTAGATAAACACCTGACACAGATGGTCTAGATAATACTTAGTCCTACCTCAAGTGCAGGGGACTGGATGAGAAGACCTCTCAAGGTCCCGTCCAGTCCTATAATTGTATGAGAATAAGTTAAGCTTACCTGCCACACAGGGTGCTGTGAGAATGAAGCAATGTTTGTAAAGGGCCCAGAAGACAGAAGGCAACAAGTATACTAAGTGTTATTAAGTACTTACACTCCAATAAAATAGAGATAATTCTGCAAACCATTCCTACTCCCAGCTCGATCATAAAACAATGTAATGGTTTGTCACCTAACAAAGTCATCCTTACAAGATGCTCCAGGGGACAGAAACAAATTTCAGTACGTTATTTCTGGCTTTCAAAAATGATGAGTAGGAGTCAATCACAAGGACTGGGACAAGGGGACTCCGACTAAACATGGAGTTTATGAAGTTGTGGGCCAATGTGCAGCAGCAGAATTACAAGACAGAGAGAGAAAGCATGCATTACGGGTAGGGTGACCAGATGTCCCAATTTTACAGGGACAGTCCCAATTTCTGGGTCTTTTTCTTATATAGGCTCCTATTACCCCCCCACCCCCATCCCGATTTTTCACACTTGCTGTCTGGTCACCCTTATTACAGGTCAGAGGGGAGAGAGGGAGTGAAAGTTCTGACTCCATTACTGGATCTCCCTGCTGGCATGTTAAAGAAAAGACTCTCCCCTCCCCCTCCAATCTGAGAGCACGAGCTACTGCCAAGTTAGTGCCAGCAGAGCCTCCAGGACTAACAAGGAAGTCAGCAGGAGCAAAACAACCTGGTGTGATATCTGAACTGGTTTGGACAGGTTCAGAGAGTTTGCTCTGCTTATTCAGAGTGCCTTCGCTGATGAGTTTTCTGCATGGTATATAATGAAAGGGTAGAGGCTCTAGTAGTGTAATCTGGGTCCTGCGGTTCAGAGGAGGACAAAATAGCCTCTGTGGGTGACTGCAGGGCTTGAAGGGGGAGTTATATTCTTCCATCACAAAGGGGTCAGTGCTGAATGCCTTCAGCTCTTGCTGGCTACATATGGTGTCAGGACACAACCCACAGCATGATGGAACCCTTCAGACAGCAACAACATCTTTCTATTGTGGCCTCTTTTGTGATAATTTGTAAAGCATTTTACTGTGATACTAATCGGTACCACTCCTTATCACTAAAGCAAGCAAGCAACCCAGAGTTATTTGTATTCATGCTGGTCTGACTATTTTGTAACAGACTCAACTTAGATTACTGTTGTCCTTGTCAGAACTCCCCCTTCCTGGTTTCTGGGCCAGGCACACTGAAATAACAAAAACTGCTTGGATTACATAACCTGTTGTTTTTACTTGGTCTGTGTCATGGCAGGATATCACCAAACCCTAGCTGTGTTATTAGGCGCAAGGCACAGCTGTCTGAGGAGGGGGTGATTTGCCAGCCTAGGCTACGCCTCACACTACTGCTGGAAAAACAGAGCATGTCTCTTTAAGGGTGGAGGAGAAATGCCTCTGTGAGGAAGGCAGCATGGTTTTAGTAGGGAGGCACTGCGATATAAGGGGTGAAAGCACAGGCCTTGAAGTCAAGAGCTCAAGATTTATGAATGTTAATTTTTTAGATCCAGTTTTTCCTACATCCCACATACACCCCGTTAGCTCGCCACTTAGGGATCTTCCCAACAATGAAACTAAAGGTTAGAAATGCTTTTCACTTTTTTTTTCTCCTCTCTCTCTCACTCACTTTTTTTTTTTTTAAAGGAATTGTTCTCATATTTCCTCCTCCTCGTCTGCTGTTTAGCGTCTTCTTATATTGGAGTTACTTGCCTCACATTTTAAAGGCTGGTGCTGTGTGTCTGGGTCCTGGGGAGCGCTTAGGCCTCCCCTGGTGCCCTTTTTGATTAACCAACCCAAATGTAACACTAACCGTTTCACTTCTCTAGTGACACCTCGTTCATTGCAAGCCTAGTAGTCAGCCAAATTTTTTTCCTTCGACTTCAGACTTGGATCTCTTCTGCAGCCTTCCTTAAATGCCAAGTGATTCTGCTAATTATCAAGCAGCAGCAGGTACAGATGCAAAATTTTAATCTGAACAATAGTTTTGCAAGGAATCTCGTAGAATTGCTAGTTGTTTGATTACTTGATGCAGGTAAAATTCTACCGCTTGTAAAGTCTTCCTTGCTCTGTTAACTTCAGACAATATACAATGCCACACCACAAAGCTGCACAGAAATGTGAAAGTAAGCATTTGTCCAGCAATGGTTGGTGCTTCTGCATGAGATTTGGTTCCAGAGGTACCAACCGGTGTTGCATTATCAGCTACGGATAGCAATGCATCATACACTTCTCCAGCTTAATACTTCATGGCTCTTACTGCTTCAACTCTGCTTTCCATTCTTCTTTCAGGCAGTTGTTTCACTGTAATACCAGATTTCAGAGTAACAGCCGTGTTAGTCTGTATTCGCAAAAAGAAAAGGAGTACTTGTGGCACCTTAGAGACTAACCAATTTATTTGAGCATGAGCTTTCGTGAGCTACAACTCACTTCATCGGATGCATATCGTGGAAACTGCAGCAGGCTTTATATATACACAGAGAATATGAAACAATACCTACTCCCACCCCACTGTCCTGCTGGTAATAGCTTATCTAAAGTGATCATCAGGTGGGCCATTTCCAGCACAAATCCAGGTTTTCTCACCCTCCACCCCCCCACACAAATTCACTCTCCTGCTGGTGATAGCCCATCCAAAGTGACAACTCTCTACACAACGTGCATGACAATCAAGTTGGGCTATTTCCTGCACAAATCCAGGTTTTCTCACATCCCCCCCACCCCCATACACACACAAACTCACTCTCCTGCTGGTAATAGCTCATCCAAACTGACCACTCTTCAAGTTTAAATCCAAGTTAAACCAGAACATCTGGGGGGGGGGGGGTAGGAAAAAACAAGAGGAAACAGGCTACCTTGCATAATGACTTAGCCACTCCCAGTCTCTATTTAAGCCTAAATTAATAGTATCCAATTTGCAAATGAATTCCAATTCAGCAGTTTCTCGCTGGAGTCTGGATTTGAAGTTTTTTTGTTTTAAGATAGCGTGACCAGAGAGATTGAAGTGTTCTCCGACTGGTTTATAAATGTTATAATTCTTGACATCTGATTTGTGTCCATTTATTCTTTTACGTAGAGACTGTCCAGTTTGACCAATGTACATGGCAGAGGGGCATTGCTGGCACATGATGGCATATATCACATTGGTGGATGTGCAGGTGAACGAGCCTCTGATAGTGTGGCTGATGTTATTAGGCCCTGTGATGGTGTCCCCTGAATAGATATGTGGGCACAATTGGCAACGGGCTTTGTTGCAAGGATAAGTTCCTGGGTTAGTGGTTCTGTTGTGTGGTATGTGGTTGTTGGTGAGTATTTGCTTCAGGTTGCGGGGCTGTCTGTAGGCAAGGACTGGCCTGTCTCCCAAGATTTGTGAGAGTGTTGGGTCATCCTTTAGGATAGGTTGTAGATCCTTAATAATGCATTGGAGGGGTTTTAGTTGGGGGCTGAAGGTGACGGCTAGCGGCATTCTGTTATTTTCTTTGTTAGGCCTGTCCTGTAGTAGGTAACTTCTGGGAACTCTTCTGGCTCTATCAATCTGTTTCTTTACTTCTGCAGGTGGGTATTGTAGTTGTAAGAAAGCTTGACAGAGATCTTGTAGGTGTTTGTCTCTGTCTGAGGGGTTGGAGCAAATGCGGTTGTATCGCAGAGCTTGGCTGTAGACGATGGATCGTGTGGTGTGGTCAGGGTGAAAGCTGGAGGCATGCAGGTAGGAATAGCGGTCAGTAGGTTTCCGGTATAGGGTGGTGTTTATGTGACCATTGTTTATTAGCACTGTAGTGTCCAGGAAGTGGATTTCTTGTGTGGACTGGACCAGGCTGAGGTTGGTGGTGGGATGGAAATTGTTGAAATCATGGTGGAATTCCTCAAGGGCTTCTTTTCCATGGGTCCAGATGATGAAGATGTCATCAATATAGCGCAAGTAGAGTAGGGGCTTTAGGGGACGAGAGCTGAGGAAGCGTTGTTCTAAATCAGCCATAAAAATGTTGGCATACTGTGGGGCCATGCGGGTACCCATAGCAGTGCCGCTGATCTGAAGGTATACATTGTCCCCAAATGTGAAGTAGTTATGGGTAAGGACAAAGTCACAAAGTTCAGCTACCAGGTTAGCCGTGACAGTATCGGGGATAGTGTTCTTGACGGCTTGAAGTCCATCTTTGTGTGGAATGTTGGTGTAGAGGGCTTCTACATCCATAGTGGCCAGGATGGTGTTATCAGGAAGATCACCGATGGATTGAAGTTTCCTCAGGAAGTCAGTGGTGTCTCGAAGGTAGCTGGGAGTGCTGGTAGCGTAAGGCCTGAGGAGGGAGTCTACATAGCCAGACAATCCTGCTGTCAGGGTGCCAATGCCTGAGATGATGGGGCGCCCAGGATTTCCAGTTTTATGGATCTTGGGTAGTAGATAGAATATCCCAGGTCGGGGTTCCAGGGGTGTGTCTGTGCGGATTTGATCTTGTGCTTCTTCAGGAAGTTTCTTGAGCAAATGCTGTAGTTGCTTTTGGTAACTCTCAGTGGGATCAGAGGGTAATGGCTTGTAGAAACTCGTGTTGGAGAGCTGCCGAGCAATACCAAGTAATACCAGTAATACCAGAAATACCAATACCAAGTAATACCAGAGTGTCCAATGTGTTTCACAGCAATATCCCATTGACAAATGGATTGAAAATAAATGAAAATAGCCTGAATGACCCCCAAAAGGTTCACTCCTTCAGTACAATAGCCAGCAGCATTGCTCAGTACCAGGCTGATAGAATGGGTGCTACAGGGCACAAAACTGTTCAAGAGAAACTCACGCATCTGTCTCTGTACTCCACTAGACTTTCCTTTCAGGTTAGCTCTATTGTCACAGTGTTGCCCTCTCACATCTGCAAGAGGCAGTCCCATTTTATTTAACTTCTGGAGAAGAACTTCTGTCATGCCTGCACCACTTGAATCATCCAGTTTCACAAATACTAAGAAGCGTTCCTGTATTTTAACATTAACACCCTGTTTTCCAGATCTTGTGGAAATAAATCTTACAATCACAGCCATATTACCACTTGGCTATTATCCAGTGTGCAATCAAGGACAACTAAGGAATATTTTGATTCCTTCACCATGGATAAGATTTTGCCTCTGATTTCTGATGCCAAAAAGTCAGTTAGCTTATTCGAAATGTTTTTTTTCCAACGTAATGAAGACGGGACTATTTGACGTCTTTCATAATGCCATCAGACAGGATCATCAACTCCAAAAGTTTTAGGAAGTTTCCATTATCTGGTTCCTACAGCCTGTCTGAATGGCCCCCAAGAGCCAAATTCTGAACAGCAAGTGTCCAAGTAAGAGCGACAAGTCTATGCAGAACATCATGCCAGTGTTCTGTTTATACACTAAGTAAATACTGATTATTTTGATCAGCTATTACAGTTTAATCTCTCCTGCAGTCCATTCCACATCTGAATGACGAAATGTGATCAAGAGATTTTTCATGACTGCTGAGAGTGGCAGATACATATTTCCAGTTTCAGATGCCATTGCTTGCCAGTTTGGATTTGAAATTAAAAGTAAAGATCTTGCAACAAAGGCAAAATATATTATCACTGCCACCCCACCTCAGCCCTGCACCTGGAGCCTTGGCCTAACCTTGCACCACACTGCTGTCCTCCCCCCTCACTTGCCCCTCCAAATGCACCACCCCCAGCTGACCCCCCCAGCAATCCCTGCACCCACCAGTTTGCCCCTCAGGCCTTTCCAGCGGAGCTCCTTGCCCACACACTGGCAGCACTGCCAGAGACATGGTGGAGTTAAAGCAGTGGCTGCCGTGCAAGTCCAGGGCAGCAGCCAGGGACAGCCCAGGCAGCAGGGCCGACATGAGGAGCAGCAGGCATGGACTGGGATCAACAGGGAGCTGAACGCATTGCTGCACTTGGGGTGCCACCATCTGAGCTGCAGCCGCAGTCTTCCCTGGCAGCCCCTCCCAGCTTCATCCCCCACGGCTGTTGCCTCTCTGCTGCCCTAGTCTTGTCCTTGCAGAAAGGCAAATGTCTCTGGTTTTCCTCAACTGTGCACGTCACAGACATGTGGAGACAGCACATTTTATAACTCCTACAATATGTAAAACCTCTCTGCAGCCACTGCAAATGTGCAGAAGCCAGCCCCGGGAAGAATGAGAGCCCCCCCCCCCCCGCCCTGCAATTCCGGTTTTGAGTTTCATTGAATCATAGAAACGTAGGGCTGGAAGGGACCTCAGAAAGGCATGAAGTCCAGGCCCCTGTGCTGAGGCAGGACTGAGTAAACCTAGACCATCCCTGACAGGTATTTGTCTAATCTGTTCTTAAAAATCTTCAGTGATGGGGATTCCACAGCCTCCCGTGGAAGCCTGTTCTAATGCTTCACAGCTTTTCTAGTTAGGAAGTTTTTTCTAATTTCTAACCTACGTTTCCCTTGCTGCAGATTGAGCTCATTTGTTCTTCTCCCAGCTCTAGTGGACATGGAGAACAGTTGCTCACCACCCTTTTTTTAAACAGCCCTTCGTATATTTATCAGGGCCCCCAATAGTAAACACGCCCACTTTTTTTTTTTTTTTAAACCTTTACTCATAGGTCAGGTTTTCTAAACATTTTATCGTTGCTGTTGTTCTCCTCCTCTGGACTGTCTCCAATTTATCTATGTCCTTCCTAGAGTGGGGCACCCAGAACTGAACACAGTACTCCAGCTGAGGCCTCACCAGTGCCGAATAGAGCAGGACTATTACTTCCCAAGTCTTACATACAACAGTCCTGTTAATACACCCCAGAATATTAGACTCTTTTGCAAACGCGTCACATTGGTGACTCATATTCAATTTGTGTTTCACTAGAACGCCCAGATGCTTTTCAGCAGCACTATCACCCAGGCAAGTAGTCCCCATTTTGAAGTTGTACATTTGATTTTTTCCTCCCAAGTGAAGTACTTTGCACTTGTGTTTATTGAATTTCATCTTGTTGACTTGAGACGAGTTCTCCAATTTGTCACAGTAGTGTTAAATTCTTAATCCTGTCTTCCAAAGTGCTCGCAACCCCTCCCAGCTTTGTGTCATCCGCAAATTTTGTAAGTACATTCTCCACTCCAGTATCCAAGTCATTAATGAAAATGCTGAATATTGGACCTAGGCCTGATCCAAGGGACCCCCATTAGATACATCCTCCCAGTTTGATAGCTAACCATTGATAACTGCTCTCTGAGTATGGTGTTTCAACCAGTTGTGCACCCACCTTATTGTAATGTAATTTAGACCACATTTCCCTACATTGCTTATGAGAATATTGCACAGGACTGTGTCAAAAATCTTATTAAAAATCAAGACATATCACGTCTACTGCTTCCCACCCATCCACTAGGCCAGTAACCCTGTCAAAGAGTTTGCCATCTTCAACAGCAACTCTGGTTGTGAAGTGAGGGTCCCAAGCTGCTGTATGAGGAAGACCACAAGGATCCAGAAAGGCCTTTTCTCAGTGGGACAGGCAGTGTTACTTTGCCTCACCACACTATTTCTTACAAAATAAAGACACTGGGTTAGAATGCAGTGCACTTGATTAGTGAGCTAACACTTGGCATGGGCAGGCTACAGGGCTATTTCTTAAATAAAAGCATGTTTATTTTAAAAGTACCCTTTCATCTTCATTCTCCTCCTGGTATTCAGTGGGGATGGCCAATGGATTGCAGCTGCTCTTTCACACAGACACTTGTTGCTGGGTCACCTTCTCCTGAAGGAGTTAGAGAAATCTAATCAATCAGGCACAGAGAAAGGATTTTGTGTGTTCAAAATAAGCCTATCCTCACACAATCCTGTGGTGGCAGCAAGAGAAGCCCTTGTAAGGCTGGCAGGAGCTGTCCCTGCAAAGAGGGAAATTCAGAACTATGAAACTTACAGGCTGTCTCTCCCTGCACCCTGGGCTTCTATAGTCAGGCTCCAGAAAATAAATGCATGCACCCTGCAGGGTTAATTCTGTTTTGGTTTATTACTATTTAAAATCAGTCTGTACCCCTTGTACAGAGGCCTCAACTTCCAATAGAACATACAAAAAATACACACAATAGAAAAAAATAGCAAAAGTAAAAGTAATTGCTTGATACAAATGGGTCCCTAAGACGGCTGAAGTGGCTCAGTTTCAACAGAGGTAGACCTATAACTAGGCAAGAAATTTAATTCAAGTAGGGAGAGAGTCACCCATCCTTATCAAAGCCTCACCTCCTGCTTCCATTGAAGACAGTGGTGAAATTCAATGGCAGCAGGATTGGGGCTCTTCAGAGCCAGTGGCAAGCTTCTCTGCTCCCTCCCTTCCATATGTTACCGCATCAGAAGAAACATACCAGCTTTCCTGATTTACCTTTCACATGCCATACATCAGTCATTCAATGTTTTGGACTTCTGAGAAAAGTCTTTTCTTCTTAATATACCCTGTATCAGCATTAATTGCAGCAACTTTCCCACTCTGCCTTACCATTGCAGTCTATCTCCCAATCCATGCCCTTGGGTTCTAACAGTTAGCAGGCATGGATTAAGCCTGACAATTCTGGGGAGACCACATAAAAGCTGCCTGGAGAAGGTACCTGTCTGTAGATAAAGCAGCCATAAAGCAATTAGCAAGAATGAGACACCAATTTGTCATACAAAGCACCTACCAGAGGTGTGCGTTTACTACACGATTGCAGGTAGCTTAGAAGTTTATACATCAGCCAGTGTCTTCATGAAAGGCCCTCCAGCCCATTTCGCACAAGGGAGTCACTGGAATGTCAATTAGGCACCAATTATTTCCTGTAGTGAACAACTCTCAGAGCACTTCTAGGTCTGCAAAACTGCAAAGGCCACCCAGGAAAAAGTACATTCAGCTGTATCCAAAGACCACATCAGTAATGCCAGACAGCTTTTAAATACTGCACATTTATGTTTGTCCAACTTTTTATCCATTACATCTGCAGTCCATGGTGCTGAACAGATGAAAGAGAGCAAAATTTGGCCCATTAACTGATCAGTCTCCACAACACACCAATGAAGTATGGTTACTATGCCCTGTTTTATGGAAGAGGAATGAAATCTAGGAAGAGGGTAAAGAGTTGATCCTCCCAGGTGCTAAGCCTCCTTCACTCTCAGTGGTATTAATGGGAGTTGAAGGTGGTCAGCATTCCACAGCTTCAGAGCCTGAATTACCACAGTGCAAATCAACGGGAGAGCCAGGTTTACAATTCAGGATCTCCAGCCTCCCAGTCCCATGCTTTGAATACTGATCACATTTCTTCTTAGAAGAACATGGACTAGCACAGCAGTTCTCAAACTGTGGGTCAGGACCCCAAGATGGTCCTTTATATATGGTCACCAGGGCAGACTTAGACTTGTTGCCCAGGACCAAAGCCAAAGCCTGAGGGCGTCAGCCCTGGGTGGCAGGACTCAGGTTGCAGGCCCCGGGCCTGGTCCTGGAGCCCTTAAGCTTCAGCTTTGGCCCCCCTGCCCGGAGCAGTGGGGATTGGGCTTTGGCCCCGCACGGGGGCAGTGGGGCTTAGGTGGGCTCAGGCTTCAGTCCCCCTCCTGGGGTCACGAAGCAATTTTTGTTGTCAGAAGGGGGTCGCGGTGCAATGAAGTTTGAGAACCCCTGAACTAGCAGATTGCTGTGAAAACCAAGTCCTATGGATCATTCACACGGGCCTAGTGGGGCCTTGCTTTTAAAAGGGAGGTTTGCTGAAATGGAAAAAGGCAGGGCCCAGGAGAGGATGTCCAGACAACTCTAGTTTTCATCTAAGCTTTATTATCACTCCTCCTCCCATGCCAGCCCCTTGCTGATTTGTTCCTCCTCCTCTCTGGGATAGAACTGGGTCTACAGGCTCAGAGATTCAATATTGCTTCACTCAAAATCAAAATTCAGCACAGCGCCTAGGCAAAAGGTAAATGGTACAGAGCCTGCTTAACTGATGTGAAGGGATTCATCATACTGATAAGGCCAATACACTCCACAGTCTAGTTTGGCACTTCTCTCATATTTTGTCAGCCTGAACAATTGAAAACATGTAATTTTATTTTTATGGGGTAATAAAAGGAAGCCTTTTCTGTTTAATTGTTTTTTGTTTTTGCTTTTTTGGGGGGGGGGGGGGGAGGGAGGAGGGGTGAATCTGTAACTTCTCCTGTTTTGGCTTGACTCATTTTATATGTAGTGAAACCCAGAGCGTTTTACTCATTCTTTCAAGGTCGGACAGTAGTTCTTTTGAAATGTACTTTGGCATCACAAGTACTTTCTCTTTTTGTATTAAAGCTGCAGGTTGCGTCACCCTCCAGACTTAAGACAGGCAACGGCGTAAGTTCAGATATTACATTTTAAGAACTGAGGTTTAAGGATAAAACAAGACATTAAAAAGTTACGACAGACCCTACAAAATCTTAGTTTTCCTGCTATTAATCCAATCAGCTGAAGAGTTAGATTATTCAGTCACATAAGTCCTCTATTTCAAGTAATTCATTATTAAGGATATTCAGTTCAGGGAGTGACAACTGTAGGAAACAGTGGGGAAAGAAAACACATTTCCTAAGCCATTGGCACTCAGAAAAGAGGTCTAGTACCATGACCAGGCATTTACAATTATACCAAAGACTGGTATGAAGACAAAGTCCTCACCACCTTAAAGTCCTATTGCTATGCTTTGAGAAAATAAAACATCTGTTTTGCTCTACCTGTTTTATCCCATGTATTTTTTTCTTGTTGTTAAGGCACTGGACTGGGACTTGAGAGACCCAGGTTTAATTTCTAGTTCTGCCAAGGACTTCCTGTGTGACCTTGGGCAAATCACTTAGACTCTAAAAAAAGAAAAGGAGGACTTATAACACCTTAGAGACTAACAAATTTATTTGAGCATAAGCTTTCGTGAGCTACAGCTCACTTCATTGGAAACCTGCCACTTAGACTCTATGTGCATTGCTGAATTAGATCCTTAATCCATGCCTGTTACCCACCTTTAAAATGGTGATAATGCGCCCTCTCTCTCACCCTGTGTCTATCTTTGCTATATAAATCTTTGGGGCATGGACTGTCTACTACATTTGAATGCACTCTCAATCTGTTAGGAGGCTGGAGGTGCTACTGTAATACAAATATTTCACTTTGATTACCAAGATATATATAACTGAATGTTTTCCTTTCGTTAGCCTCCTCCTAATGCCTGTGTATGTGGCATCTCAGTCCCGGTCTCTCGGGAAGGAATTGTGAAATCTCAAAAACAGGATTGTAGCCTCACCAAATTAGGTGGGAAGGAAAGGGAAGCTCTTTCTAAAGGAGAGTTTCTGTTTACACAAATATGGGCACTCAGTGTCTCGAAGGGAAATAGAAAAAATTGGGTAACGCTGCCCAGAGTGCAGCTGTGTTCACTGCAAGATCATGCAGAAACACTCATCTGGTGATTTTTCTGTCTAGATCTTTTCAGTTTTATTAGAAGTACATACTTCCCAAGTACAAAAGCATGCAGAATTGTTCTAAACCAGCAACGTCACAACAACAAAAAACCACACCCCATCTGAAATTAACAATTTGCCCCAGAAGACGCAAGGAACCATAAAATATTCTTGGCAAGCTGCTTGGTTTCTACATTGTTAACAAGCCCACTCCAGCCACCACGTCAGTGTAAATCTCTCCCATGCACATTGGGACCAGTTAGAACATGGATCAGCAACCTTTGGCCGCGGCCCAGCAGGGGCCGGTTTGTTTACCTGCCATGTCTGCGGGTTCGGCCGATTGCAACTCCCACTGGCTGTGGTTCGCCGCTCCAGGCCAATGGGTGCTGAGGGAAGGGCAGCCAGCACATCCCTCGGCCCACGTTGCTTCCCGCAGCCCCCATTGGCCTGGGACAGTGAACCACAGCCAGTGGGAGCTGCCATCAGCCGAACCCTGTGGACGTGGCAGGTAAACAAACTGGCCCTTTGATAAGAAGAATGCATGGTGATGCTTTTAGAATGCTCCTTTTTTAATAGAAGCTCTGCACCTTTTATCACATCAAGTCCAGTTCTGCAGCACTCAAAATGAAGTTTTGATGCAACCGGCCAAAATTCATCCCAGCCGTAACTCCAGTGAAATTTGAATGAATTTGGCCCACTGTCTGAACTTCTCCCCAGGCTTCTGCCTATTGTGAACAGAGTGCCCTCTCGGAGTATTCATGGAAACAATAAATGGAGATACATATGCTATGTTGACTTTTCTTAACTGGCCTTTCTCCTCCAGCTCAAGTCTAGCAGCAAGCTCATTCCCAAATTGGCAACAAAGTTCTTGCCAAACACACTACCCAGTTTACATCCTTCATCAACATTTTCCTGCCTACTTCCTCCCATGTCCTCCAATGTGGATAATCAATAAGAGTGAGGATGACTGGAGTTGCCAATCTCTGATCCTGGCTTACCCCTCTGCTGACTGGAAAGCCTGCTATATCTTGACATGCTCCTGGTGAAACCCCTGGCAGCTCACAAGAGTTGTTTGATCAAAGCCTGATTAGTAAGATTTTAAGATGTTTTATTACCTTGCCAAAATCTTATTTCTCTACTGGTCAGAAAATGTAAAATAAGGTAAACTCTAGAGATCAATACATCAATAATAAAAACAACTCTCAGCCTGAGCCAGTTGGTTTTAAAATTGTTGTTGTTTTTAAATGAAGACTGATCTATTCTGAAAGGGTTTTTTGCTTGTTTGTTTGTGTGGTTTTTTTTGGGAGGACAGGAGAACAATCTGCCCCCCAAACTAGCAGCAACTTGTCAATTTCATATCAACAGTGTGTGACAGCAGCTCACCTGTTTGGGTGGGGCTTGCATTGTACAAAATGGGCCACAGAATATCTGTCTTTTGGTTTAGAATACTCAATACTGTTCACAGTACAAAAAATAACAACTTTCTGCATGAGTGAAGTCATGATTTTGGGGTCTTTTTGGTGGCGGGGGGGAGGGCGCTCAAAATCACGAAGAAACCCCACCCATGAGGCTTTTTGGCAATGGCACAGGTGAAAAATAGCAAGAAAATGTCTTATTTCAGCTACACTATAGCTACAGAGTTTAGATTAGGAGCAATTAAGCATAGCACAGACAATTTTATGAAGCAGCTCACGGTTGTGCTCATCTTTAACACAAAGGTGCAACCCACAGAGAGTCAGGTCCCAACATGCAATGCTCCATCTTGATCCAGCACAGTGCTGCATTAAAGATGGAGGCAGCTATCGTCACCACTGTATGCAAATTTGATGTGGGTCTCAGGCTCCATAGTTTGGCAGATCTAGTAATACTCAGCACATACGTAAGCATCTTGCATTTCCAAAGCATTGTATAAACCTTTGTTAGGTTAATCCTTGCAACACTATTGTGACGTAAAGAATCTTTATTTTGCAGATGGGGAGTTAAGGCAGAGGTTCAGTGACTTGTACTATAAGATCTTGAGCACCAGTGGCAGAACCATGATTAGAACTCAGGAGATTCCTGACTCCTAATGCAGCACTGAGTTCACTAAATCATCCAGACACTCGGTTTTTGGTACATAAAAAGTTCATCAAAGTTAAATTATGGGAAGACTACAAAGGGATATTCAGCCTCTCTACATAGGCATCTGTGTTCATCTATAACACAGCATCCAATGCTCTAGAGCTCAACTCCATAACATTTTATATCAGCTTTTTCTTCTGAGGTGTGCTCGGATTTAGATCCCTCCCTTTGAGGGTGGAAACATTTCTTCTCTAGAAGAAGAAAAGAAAATAGGATTGCTGTGTGAAAACCTGAGTAAAGGGGAATCAGGAGTGCTGCGTTGGAACCAAGAGGTCCAGGTCATGAAGAGTATGTCACAGAGAAGGACTAGTGTCCCATTTCCTGGATCTCAACTGCACACCTTTCAGAGAGGTGGCTAAATTGCTCAAAAACCAGACAAAACAAGGGGATGTAAAGTAACATACTAACTTCTTTAATACAGTCCAATCTGATTAATTCAAAATCACTCTGTGAACCCTGGGTTTATTCACACTAAACAAGTCAGTGGTACAGATAGTTTACCCGATTGCTGACCATGTTCATCTTCTAGGTACCCACACATCGAATGAGCACCAACCAACCAGACCACACAGGTATTTTCTTCCTTTTTTGTTTTTTTTTGGATAAAACTATTTCTTCGATAGACTTAAAACAATTAACTAGCCAAGTTATTAATTATGATACATCTAAAAAAAATTAATACTAACCCTAACGTGACTGCTGCTTTAAGAGCGCTCTGTATATCGCCTTAGTCTGGCTTTTCAGTAGCAATTCACTACAACAGGTCCTAAAATAATAATAATAGAGAATTAAAAACCTGACAGCAAGTTTAATGGTTAAAATTTAACAAAAACAACCTGTTTTGAATGGTGATTTTCCTCAGCAGGTTAGTTCCTGCTGCAGCACTCACAGCCTCACAAATGGCAGAAGGGGTCCAAATTCTTTTGCCTTCTCAAAAATCAATTTTTAAAAGGACATCTGCACCGTTACCTGCTAGGTACCACAGGGCTTTTGTTTATATTATGAGCAGTCAGTAATGGGTGTGTGTAAAAAACTTACTGTGGGGTTTTTTTTTGGGGGGGGGGGGTTGGAGGGGAAAGAGGGCAAAGGCATAAAAACCTAGTTCCCCACATGTTTGGATCACTAGGGCTGTTTACAATTCTGACCACCATTGGTGGCTTTTATTTATTCTAAAAGACCACACTGGAGCTCTGGCACTCCATGTTGTGTTTTAGGTCACATCTCTCATTCAGGGTCATGCAGATTTTCTGCAGGTTATCAGGCAAGAAGCCTTCTTTTCCCTAAAGAAGGTTTAAGGAGGGTAGACAGGGAGGGGAACTAAAATGAATACAAATTTCTCAACTATAGAACCAAATTTCATTATTTCTTCTCTCATTCACAGCGTCTTATAGGTATAACCAGACGGCTGCTTTGTTAAGGTTAAACTGGTCTCATTTCCCCTCTGGCCCCATTGGTTGCTGGTCGACCTCTGGATCCACCAGGGATGATGCAAATGCTGACTGGACGATCTGAAACCCAAATGACTCCAGAAGAGACATGTTCTGTTGGGGTGAAAAGGGGGACCCTAGAGCAGGACCCAGGTCCCCCAATGGGCCCCCAAGGGCTCTGACGTGAACTTTCTGTATATGTTTGTTCAGGTAAGACTTGGATCTGAAAAAGCTGCCACATTCAGGGCAGGGGTACTTCTTCTCTCCCTCTGGCTCCATTTTGTTTTTGGTGACTGCCATATCGCAGGAGAAGGACCCATTGGCACTCTGTTTCTCAGGAGTCTTGAGGTCACTGGCATCAGAGAGGTCGCCGTAGGAATCAGAACTCTCAATCGGGTCCGAATGTGAGCATTTCTGGCCTTCTATGGAAAAAACAACAAGACAAGTTTTCAGAACCTTATCTCCCAAGAGTGCTATTCTAAAATGCTTTTAAGTAAAAGGTGTAGTCACCAGCTGATTCACTATTACCCAAAATGACAGAATGCTACAGACCTACTAGATATACTCCTCCATGTAATGAAGCACTGTGCCCCTTTAGGTCTCTCTTCTGCAGAGCCTGGACATGCTCCATCTCCCAGCACCCCGAGTTTATATTACAGATTTGTAGTGATAGTGGAGGTATCCAGAATATCCTCTTATACTTATATAGTGCCCTTATGATGCCCCCTTTGAGATGTAAGACACTATATAAATGTACAGTAGAACCTCAGAATTATGAACACCAGAGTTACGAACTGACGGGTCAACCACACACCTATTTGAAGCTGGAAGCATGGAATCAGGCAGCAGCAGCAGACCAAAAAAACAAACAAACCAAAAAACCCCACCATGTACAGTATTCTGTTAAATGTAAACTACTAAAAAAATAAAGGAAAAGTTTACAAAAAGATTTGACAAGATAAGGAAACTGTCCCTGTGCTTGTTTCATTTAAATTAAGATGGTTAAAAGCAGCATTTTTCTTCTGCATAGTGAAGTTTCAAAGCTGTATTAAGTCAATGTTCAGTTGTAAACTTTTGAAAGAACTAGAACGTTTTGTTCAGTTACGAACATTTCAGAGTTACAAACAACCTCCATTCCCAAGATGTTCGTAACTCTGAGGTTCTACTGGAGATATTATTATGCATGTTTAGATGCTGGAGTCACTTCACCCAGCATTGAAATGAAGCAGGCACTTCTAGGTGGAATCACAGTGCACAACCGTTTAGGGCAAGAGGTGAAGAAACCTGGAACTATTCCATCACCAATATCACAGCATGGGAGTAGGGGTTGCTCTGCTCCTGGAGATGCAGTTCTATATAGTCTCAAGAGGCTCCTCAGAATAAAGTGCATTATTCTCAGTTACTTCAACACATACCCTAGCCGTGTCACTGGTATGTTTGGGGTGTTCCCCCATCCTATTCTGGCAATGTACCAAGAAAGCTTTTCTATGATCCTCTCTCATGACATCTGTATAAGCATGGCAAACCCAGACATACTCCCCAAACAAATCTCAGAATACAAACTTAATTCTACTCCTAACCCTGAAAGGCCATGTTTCATAAGACAGGCTTTCTGTGGAATCAGCATTAGCAATCAAAACAGGACATGCATGAAATCAAGATCCCACTAGGGAGAAGCACTTTTTAAATCAGCACACAACCTAGAACCAAGGAGCTTCTGGAGCAACTCTGTGAGGACTCCCATAGAAAGAAAGCTACACAACTGTGACATCCCATCAGCACAAGACAGAGCACAGGGTATGCTTAACTCAGCTCTGTTCTGATCTCCAGGGCAAAAGTAACCCCAATTTTTTGGGACAGCCATGGTTTCCGATATCAGAGAGAGGTTTTCTGCTGTTCCAGCTTCAACCAAGGATACAGATGGTCCAAAACTGAGAGGCAAAAAGGAAATTACTGTGCACATATTAATAACTAATTTTACAGAGGATATTTACAAATTAAATAATTTTAACCACTCTGAAAAAGATAACTTACTTTAAGCAAAAGCAAAACTAAATATTAGTGACATCTAAAAAGAAGCAGTCAATATCTTTATCCTTCTTCTCAACCACAGTGTAAGAGAGGCAAAAAAAAGTTTAACTAAAAATATCTATGTGGCTCCTCACCTCTTTGAGCTGAAATAAATGGACTGTCATGACTCCTATCAGACAAGCATCTTCAGGACTTTCCCTCCACAGGAATCAGAAATTGGGCTATACAGGGGTTGTAATCAGTCTTGGATCATCTCAAGAGCAACTGGGGAATCTTGGCAGTACCAGATTCTAGACTGAGCTATAAGTTTATCCTTCCCAACTCACAACCCTCAGGTAAGATTCAAGCACAATCTGCTCACAGGAAGAGGAGCTGGATGACCTAACAGGTCTTTTCCATCTGTAAAGTTAAGGAAGCTACCAAAAGTTGAAGTATTTCTACTACTTTCCCCAGTAAGGTACCCAGAGAGATCCTTGCACAAACGATAGAAATTAGCTCTATGTAACCTCTCCACTTCTTGCTAAGCTTCTCCTTCGGACTACCCAGTCTTTCCCTCCTCCCCTTTCCCATGCCCAACCCAGCCCCCCACAACACAAAGTCCTGTGCAAAGAAGCAAAGTGCAGAGCAGGGAGTCGCTTGCCTTTGATGCCATAGGTCCTGACGCAGTGGAACGCTGCTCCCCCATTCGGGATGGGCTCCTGGTGCCTGGAGACCTGGGGAAGGGGAACACCGTGGTGGGTTTTAACATGGACCTTTAAGTAGGAGGCAGAGGAGAAACCTAAACAAGATAAAAGGAGATGAGATCCTGCCACCAGCAAAGACACACATCTGCCTTCCCTGTTCCTTTTATCCTTCTCTCTCTCCCCCCTAGTCACCCGTAAGAGACTCAAACTAACTTGCTGAAGTAGGACCCTTATGTTAGATCTAACTAAGGATAAATGTGAAATAGAGCTTTCCACAGAGGATTTACCGATTCTGTGGGGAGAACAAAACTTGCGTATGAGTGTGTATACAAAATGTTACTGCAAAGAAGATGACACCCTAGAATCCTTCAGCCTTGCAAAAGCAAAGTCCTGAAACTTTCTGCTTATGCCGAGTATATTATAAGAGAACATATTAAGAGAAATTACAAACATAACTGTTATTTAGAACCTGCCAGTAATTCCTTGCCACTTTCCTACGGTTTTAAGAAGGGCTCATGTTTTGGGGTTCATCTGTTTCACCTTTCCCTGTAATGTGATCATTTATCTAAAATATTTTTGTTAGCACTCTTTCATTAGCTTTTAGAAGTTGTGGCAATTACTCTGAGGATCATGAGGCCCATAACTGGATGATAAAGAGGCCAGATATTTGAGGAATCTTTCAACCTTATCAATAAAGACTTATTGTGGTACTTATCAATAACTGATGTCATTGTGGTACTTTCATATTAGAAACCTTTCCCTGTAAGAATCACAATGGGGCACAAGCTCCACCGGTACAGTCACATGAGCAGAAACTTACTCTTCTTTTTGCTTGTTAAAAACAAAAAACAAAACCCAAAACCCCCAAATGTACAGAAAAGAGAATGAGATTTACATTTTGGCCACTAACATAGGCCTGGTCTACACTTGAAAAATGTACTGGTATAATTATGTTGGTTTGGTGAGGTGTTTGGGGTTTTTTTTTAAACCAATATAGTTATACCAGTACAAACTCTTGTGTGGATGCAGTTATATCGGTATAAAGGTACCTTATATAGGTACAGCTTATTCCCCTTCCCATACAGGGATAGCCTATTGTGGTATAAAGCACCTTAATACGCTGATATAAATGCATCCAAAGTAGGAGGGTTGTCCCACTTTAACTATAGTGGCACAACTTTCTAGCATAAACAAGGGCCTTAATAGGCAAAACAAAGTAATTTACTCCAGGTATTGACTTTAAACTGAACTCTGTTTCACAGTAAAAATCCCCATACCTGTCCTACAGAATGGCTCTTACTATGCAGAGACTTTCACTAGAACCCGAAGTTCAGAAAGAATAATGCATCATAAATCCTTAACGATCTCAGAGGATTTAGTTACAAGCCCAATTACAGAATGCCCATAGCAACCCACTGGAGAAGAAAAAGGAAGCGGACAGGCTGCTTTTATCCCTGGGGTGGAACAAGGACTGTCTCCTGAGAGCAGCTGAGCTGCCAAGAATCAGAATATGAAGACAGCATTGTGGATCCAACAAGAAAACCACAACAGTGACCTAGCAAAAATATTCACTTTTAAAAAACCAGAGCAGTGGTGTCTTGGCCAAATCAGTTGTCAAAAGCACTGAAGGGAAGGATATATTCCTCTGAAATAAGATTTCTCCAAGGACTCAAAGTGCGATACTGAGTACATCGCATTGACAATGAAAATATAATCCTTCCTCTGCTAAAATTCACAGCAAATGAAGAAAGAATCAAAGTTGGGTTGTGAGTGAAATGGACATATCATACAGATGTGATGGTTACACTTCCAACTAGGCTGCAAGCTACTTAGGAATAGAAACCTTCTTCCCTTATTTCACAGTAAGTGCGCCAGAAGTATGTGGATGCTGCAATATAGCAAACTCAGAACCAAACTGTGAAAGAGGATTATGAAGTAGGAACTTATTTTCAACTTGCCAGAGATTTCTGTGTTAAGTACTGTTTTAAAGTCTGTGTTTCGTGTAATGGCAGACACTAAAAGGAGACAAAGTGCTTATATACCAATGCTAAAAGTCTAAATAATAAAATCGGTGAACTAGAGTGCCTCGTATTAAATGAGGTTATTGATATAATAGGCATCACAGAAACTTAATCAATGGGAATCAGTAATACCAGGGTAAAAATATATCGGAAAGACTGAACAGGCCGTGCTGCTGGGGGAGTGGCATTATATGTGAAAGAAAGCGTAGAATCAGACGAGGTAAAAATCATAAATGAATCAAAATGTACCATGAAATTTCTATCCACAGAGATTCTATGTTCTAATAAGAAGAAGACTGTAGTGGTAGGGATATATTACCGACCACCTGACCAGGATGGTGAAAGTGACTGTGAAATGCTCAGGGAGATTAAAAATTAAAATAGGCTATTAAAATTAAAAAAATCACTAATAATAATGGGGGATTTCAATTATCCCCATATTGACTAGGCACATGTCACCTCAGGACAGGATGCAGAGATAAAGTTTCTTGACACCTTAAATGATTGCTTCTTGGAGCAGCTGGTCCTGGAACTCACCAGAGGAGAGGCAATTCTTGATTCAGTCCTAAGTGGAGCACAGGATCTGGTCCAAGAGGTGAATATAGCTGGACTGCTTGGTAATAGTGACCATAATATAATTAAATTTAATTTCCCTGTGGCAGGAAAAACACCACAGCGGCCCAACAATGTAGCATTTAATTTCAGAAAGGGGAACTACACAAAAATGAGGAGGTTAGTTAAACAGAAATTAAAGGGTACAGTGCCAAAAGTGAAATCTCTGCAAGCTGCATAGAAACTTTTTAAAGACACCATAATAGAGGTTCAACTTAAATGTATACCCCAAATTAAAAAACATAGTAAGAGAACCAAAAAGGAACCACAGTGGCTAAACAACAAAGTAAAAGAAGCAATGAGAGGCAAAAAGGCATCCTTTAAAAAGTGGAAGTTAAATCCTAGTGAGGAAAATAGAAAGGAGCATAAACACTGGCAAATGAAGTGTAAAAATGCAATTAGGAAGGCCAAAAAAGTATTTGAGGAAGTTAGCCAAAGATTCAAAAAGTAATAGCAAATATTTTTTTAAGTACATCAGAAGCAGGAAGCGTGCTAAACAACCAGTGGGGCTACTGGATAATCAAGGTGCTAAAGGAGCACTCAAGGACGATAAGGCCATTGCAGAGAAACTAAATGACTTCTTTGCATCGGTCTTCACAGCTGAGGACATGAGGGAGATTCCCAAACCTGAGCCATACTTTTTAGGTGACAGATCTGAGGAACTGTCCCAGATTGAGGTGTCATTAGAGGAGGTTTTGGAACAAATTAATAAATTGAACAGCAATAAGTCACCAGGACCAGATGGTATTCACCCAAGAGTTCTGAAAGAACTCAATATGTGAAATTGCAGAACTACTAACTGTAGTCTGTAACCTACCCTTTAAATCAGCTTCTGTACCAAATGACTGGAGGATAGCTAATGTGACGCCAATTCTTAAAAAGGGCTCCAGAGGTGATCCCGGCAATTACAGGCCTGTAAGCCTGACTTCAGTACCGGGCAAACTGGTTGAAACTATAATAAAGAACAATATTGTCAGACATACAGATGAACATAATTTGTTGAGGAAGAGTCAACATGGTTTTAGTAAAGGGAAATCATGCCTCACCAATCTACTAGAATTCTTTGAGGGGGTCAACAAGCAGGTGGACTAAGGGGAACCACTGGATATAGTGTAGTTAGATTTTCAGAAAGCCTTTGACAAGCTCCCTCACCAAAAGCTCTTATGCAAAGTAAGCTGCCAAGGGATTAGAGGGAAGGTGCTCTCATGGATTGGTAACTAGTTAAAAGATAGGAAACAAAGGGTAGGTATAAATGGTCAGTTTTCAGAATGGAGAGAGGTAAATAGTGGTATTCCCCAGGGGTCTGTTCTGAGACCAGTCCTATTCAACATATTCATTAATGATCTGGAGAAAGGGGTAAACAGTGAAGTGGCAAAATTTGCAGATGATACAAAATTACTAAAGATAGTAAGACCCAGGCAGACTGCAAAGAGCTACAAAAGGATCTCTCAAAACTGGGCAACTGGTCAACAAAATGGCAGATGAAATTTAATGTTGATAAATGCAAAGTAATGCACATTGGAAAGCATAATCCCAACTATATATATAAAATGATGGGGTCTAAATTAGCTGTTACCACTCAAGAAAGAGATCTTGGAGTCACCGTGGATAGTTCTCTGAAAACATCCACTCAATGTGCATCAGCAGTCAAAAAAGCTAACAGAGTGCTGGGAATAATTAAGAAAGGGCTAGATAATTGGACAGAAAATATCATGTTGCCTCTATATAAATCCATGGTATGCTCACATCTTGAATACTGTATGCAGATGTGGTCACCCCATCTCAAAAAAAGAGATACTGAAATTGGAAAAGGTTCAGAAAAGGGCAATAAAAATTATTAGGGGTATGGAAAGGCTTCCGTATGAGGAGAGATTAATAAGACTGGGACTTTTCAGCTTGGAAAAGAGACGGCTAAGGGGAGATATAATTGAGGTCTATAAAATGACTGGTGCAGAGAAAGTAGATAAGGAAGTGTTGTTTACTACTTCTCATAACACAAGAACTAGGGGTCACCAAATAAAAATTAATAGGCAGCAGGTTCAAAACAAGTAAAAGGGAGTATTTCTTCACACAACTCACAGTCTACCTGTGGAACTCCTTGCCAGAGGATGTTGTGAAAGCCAAGACCATAACAGGGTTAAAAAAAGAACTAGATAAATTCATGGAGGATAGGTCCATCAACGGCTATTAGCCAGGATGGGCAGGAATGGTGTATCTAGCCTCTGTTTGCCAGAAGCTGGGAATGAGCGACAGGGGATGGATCACTTGATGATTACCTGTTCTGTTCATTCCCTCTGGGGCACCTGGCACTGGCCACTGTCGGAAGACAAGATATTGGGCTAGATGGACCTTTGGTCTGACCCAGTAGGGCCATTCTTATGTTCTTATGTTTCACTGCAGTTCACAAAAAAGAAAGGATCTAGATTGGGAACAATCATAACATGGTAGTCTTTGGGAAGTTCTGTGATTTCACCTGCAGGAAACACTTTTTTTTTTATACAATGAAAGTTTATATAGTGAAAGTTTCCTGAAAAGTACCTTGATTTCTTTTATGCACTTGGTAGATGAAGGGGTGAACCAGCAACTTCTACCAAAGCAGTATGAATAAAAGCTACTTCATGGGCAGCTAAGATAAAGTGAGATTTTTAGCATAATCAGATCTTGAGAAAGATCACAGTCCAAGATTTACATAAGGCCAGAATTATAAATAGGTACGTGTCTATCCTAGCAAGAGAGGTAGACGATTCCCAAGGGATAATCCATCACTTCTTAAACCCTTCTTGAAAACAAACCATGGTGAGATTTAAAGAGAGTCTTAAAAAACCAAACCAAAACAAAAAAAATACCCAACCCCTTCTCATCTACTGCCCTATCCACATACACATTTCACAGCTCCAGGGAGCAGATCCTGCTTCTTCTTAGCATTTTAAGCCTTTCAAACATGCACAGGAACAGGAAGGAAATAGCCTACCTCCTACCAAACAGAAGTGTTTGGTCTGTAATGAACTCTTCCCAAGAAGAAATGCAGGATGCACCCTGTTCATAGAGTCTAAACTGGATATAGCTAGATCAGCAGGCAAATGCCTCCAGCCCCTGGCCTTTACCAATCACTTTACGCCCAGCAGGAAGAATGGCAGGAATTCATCCTTCTATCAAAATAATTACAACGTATTCTCAGTCTGAACACCACACCTTACATAGAAGGTGAGTCCACCAGGAGCAGAACCTGTGGCATTAGTTGACTCATTTGATGCCTGTGGCATGGAAACTGGACATGTACTTAACAGGAAGTGTCTGTCTTATGTTGCACTTTCTGATCACCATATCTTATTAAAAAGAATAATGCTAAGATTGTCAAAGGAGTCTAAGGGTGTTGGATGCTTACCTCCTCTAGCTTCCTTTGAGCCTAAACCCAACCTAAACCAGTACATAACATTTCTAAGGATCTTAGAATAGAATAAGAGAAAATATGTAACAATTAGACAGGAAGCAGCAGTTGACAGTTTGATTAAGTAAATAAAATTAATTTGCCTTTATAAAGAATATTTTGATTAAAAATAAGTTTATTAAAATTAAGTTAAAGTCGATGTATTAACTGTTCAGTTAAACAAACCAATATTAAAAATGAACTTACAGAACTTTCCTCACAGCAACTTTTAAATCTCAGTGTCCAATACTACCTTTTGGCAAAACCATCTAAACCCTACTCTGTGTCATCAAATGGAGCCCCTGTTGACAAGTATCAGCAAAATGGCTGCCCCCTCAGAGAGAGAGAGAGGAGTTCCAGTCACTAAACAGAGATACTGACAGTGATAGATTTTTGAAAACTGTTTTCTAAGTACTTAGATTTCTAAGGTATTACAGTTCCTCTGTTGCACAACTCCTTTACAGAAACCCCTTCCCAGAAAGTACATCTGCCCAGGGTAAACAAGATTAATTATGGATGTTAATAATCATTCTAAGCATTAACACCCTAATTATACAAATCTCCTTGAACTGACTTGGAGGTGGTGATTTTTGAAGACCATATCTTTCCACTGTAAAAGAAAACAAAAATTTAAAACCAGGAAAGATAAAGATGCCCTAGGTGTCTGTGTGTAACAGATCTGTGACTGTTCCTTCCAAGTTCCAGGAAGAGTCCCCAATACCTTTAGGACAGCAAGATGCACATCACTAGCTTTCCATAGAAAACCTCTCAGTCTGTCAGAATAAAACAACAAATTAAGCCCATATTTTCCATCCTCACTTTAACACTAATATATATGTGTACACACAAGAACCTCTTCCTCATCTGCCCAAGAGTCCTTGCTTTCTTCCTCCTCGGCTGCCCAAGCTTGGCCAGAATCTGGCCCCAGATTCATTTAAAAATTTTTAAAAATCTTTTCTTCTTGCTCTACAGTTACCAAAGCCAGCATTACTTAAGTTACCATTCCAAGGAAGCAGTGCACCAAAACGCATTTAAAGGGGAAGATCAAAATAAACTATTCTTAGCACAATCACCTCCAGGGAGGAAGAAAAACTTCCACAGATTCTGTTGACATGAACCTCTATCATGGCTTTTTAGTATGAAATTTTCCAGTGTATTTCATGAGCATTGGTCTGCTAAACCCAGGGTTGTGAGTTCAATCCTTGAGGGGGCCATTTAGGGATCTGGGGCAAAAGTTGGGGATTGGTCCTGCTTTGAGCAGGGGGTTGGACTAGATGACCTCCTGAGGTCCCTTCCAACCCTGATATTCTATGATTTCTCGCTGGTCTGCAGTTTATAGGACTTCTAGACAGAACAGTTCACATTGTCTACTGACTGTCATCAGACATCTTGAACTAGGGCTTTCAAACTTCTTATCCATGTCAATTTTAAGCAGTAAGTATCTCACTGAGTTCTTACCATATGATGCCACAATTGCTCAACAAGTTCAGTCTGTACTTAAAAAGATTAATAAGCTTACTTCCTTGAATTTTAGCTGCAGATGGCCAGTCTTTAACAGATTAACTATTATTTGAAGGTGCTGGTAGAAATTTAAGTTCACAACAGCCTAATGTCTCTCTCTCTGACAAAGCATTTGAAGACAGTGAAGTGTAGAAAAAAAGCAGCACTTTTAAAAGCTGTCTGCTATCTTGGATGCTCATCAGACCCCTCCACCTTTCCACACACACCCCCTCCTCCCAGAACTTACATTTTATTTAGATTTCTGCTTAAAACTGTATCGTTTAAATAGCCTTTATTAATCACTGTATTGTTTGATGGCCAAACCAAAGCCTTTGTTTTCCTGGTTGAATTTTTGAGGAGCAGCAGTGACATCCAGTGGCTGCTAGGGTGAATCCCAGGTTCTCAAATCCAAGAAATATTCCAGTTCCAGTTAACATGAATGAATTTTCAATGTGCTATCCATCAGGTTTGACTGAGGACATAGCTGAAGAGAGAGCTTGGATCAGGGGCTTCTGAATCTCAGTGCAAGAGTTGTCAGGATAAGTTCAAGGAAAGTTTTTCAGAAGTCAGGCTCTCCCTTGAAGGAGGCCTATATTCATTTTAATATCCAAATCCATGGAATTTAAGAACCCCGAGGATTTCCTAGCAAACTGGTGTTTCCATGCAAAAGCTTAATTCACTTTAAGGACCCAATTCCACTGTGGACAATGGCTCTTTCATAATTTAATAAGTCGCTCACTACTCATCTTTATCTACTCTAACCACCCAAGTGTTCCTATCCTGCACTCTGTCCCCAACCTTTCAACTATGTAACTATATTCTCTCAATAGATATCAGCTCCCTTCAATTGGAAAATGGAACTAAAAATAGACCCCTTCAACAAACCCAAAAGACAGACCCATAACTGACAACGGCCACCTCCAACACACCAAAAGTGTTCCCCAACATGAAACCAATCCATTCAACAACCTAACAGGTTTTACTTTGTCCAACACCAAGTTCATTCCATGCAGAAATATCCCTTACCTGTAATAATTGTTATAAATTACTAGCAGGTACACTTCAAAAATTAGCGAAGTGTTGGTCAGGGTTCTGTGCAAGCAATAAACCAGTGTATAGCTAGATATGTGAAGTAGGAGCCAAATGTCTCTGGAGACCAGAAAATACAGTGCTTTTGATATAATACCTGGATCAGTCCTTTCCTTGTGTGTCAGGAGTCCCTCTATATCCTACCTCTTCATTCTGGGAATCCTTTTGCTCTCTTTTACTATCTCTGAACCCTTTCCTAATCACTAACTTTGATGCTTCCTACATAGATGGACTATTCGAGGAAATCCTCTAGTAGGTATCTTTTCACCCTCCCTGAAAACCAGTTGTTATTCCACCGCTGCTAACAGAAGTGT